>NW_025721266.1:0-183212 GCF_922984935.1 Meles meles | reverse complement strand
GTTTTAAACATGCAGACAGTACCACCAAGGAAAAGCAAAGATATGAGAATAACTGATTAACATATAGAAAACAAATATTTATTTTCATAAATCATGTTAACCAAAATTATAACCCATCAGAGAAGTTAGTATAATGCAAAGATTAACAACACTGATCTTAAAAACAGACTGCCTGGATTTTAAGGCTGTCTCGGGCTCTAGATATTTGAGTGATTATGGACAAATTAATTGGCCTTGCTCAGCCTTAGTTTCTTCTTCTATAGAATGAGAATAATAGTATCATTTTACTCCATTGTTTCATTATTAATATTAATTAAGTTAATGTATTTATTGTGCAGAAAACAAATTGGCACAGAGAAGGTGCTACAAAAGTTTGTGTTCTTTTCCAAATCGGAACTATTTGTAATGAGTTTTAAATTTAAGAACCATATCCTTTTTAATTATACAGCAAATCCCAAATTTCAAGTGGCTTACCCCAACGTTATTCAACATAAAACTAGAGAGGGATGGTTCTGTCCAGGAGGTGTAACTGTTATAATTCTAAACTTTTGTACCAAACAAATTACCCAGAAACATATAAAAAGACAAATTTCTGGGTTTTACCTTACAAATTCTCAATTAGTAATTTTACCTTGGGCCCTAAAAATTCATATTTTCAACAAGCATAATAACTAGTTTGCTCAAATAATAAAAATAAAACCAAAAACAAACTTCTAATTTCATAGATTGAGGAGTACTTTAGAGTAAATACACCAAACTAATGAAAAACTTCTGTAAATTACTGATTGAACTATTAAAAATCTTATCTATATTTCTCTCAGAATCTTCCCGGATATTAAAAACCTGCCTATTAGGATTTACAAAATGGTAGTGGAGTAGGAGGACCCAAGCTCATCTTATCTCTCAAACACAAGATAACTATCAAATCATCCTAAATAGCCCAGAATTAAGGCTGATGATTGACAGAATTCCACAATTAAAGGGAGAGAAGGGGCCATTTTGAAGAACGTAAGAAGTGGTGACATATGGTTCAGGGGGAAAGGGATTAGAGGTGCTGTGTAGGTAAGGGAGCTGTGTTCACAGAGGACAAGAGACAGAGGAGCACCCGGGGCAATGCACAAGGAGAATGTTTCCCCAAAGTCATTGCGTTAGAATATAAGAGCGGCTGAGTTTCATGTGTCCCTGCAATGAGCTTAAATACTGGAATTTTAAAGGTCAGTGGCCTTGGTGGAGATAGAACACAGAGCCCTGGCCTTACACTGCTCCTGGAAGGAAGGCAGGCAAAGAACCCTGGAATGTGGAAACATCAATCTGAAGAACACCTGGGCACACAGGAGGAAGATAATTCACTCTTTTCTGAGTGTATCCCTGAGAGGAAGCTTTTAAGGAGACACCTATCCACAAACAAAGGAGCTGGCTGGCACCATTTCCCTCCCCATCCCTCAAAAAAACACAGAACCACCTGCAGGAAGTAGCCCAGCACTGACACTGTCTGACTAACTTGCTTCCATCAACACCAAGAGTCCTGCCCTCTGCCAGGACTGCCCTTCCCAGTCAATATTCCCTCAACTCCAATGTGGTGGGCCCTTCCCCCAGAAGACCAGTGCAAGTACCTGCTCACAACACATCTCCTGACCTGAAAATTTGGCAGAGCTTCACACCTGGTGGAGTTGGAGTCAGGTTTTATTCACAAACATACCAGAGAACACCTAGTTAAAATCCACCACATTCAGGCCAGAGACCAAACACTGCCCACAAAAGGCAAGGATCAGCTCTGTGGACAACTAGCCTGAAGGATGGAGCAGCCACAACACAACAGCAGAGCACACAAGCATACACCTGAAGTGCCAGTCCCTAGACACTACAGGACTTCTTCATAAGGCCATTACTTTCAGGAACAGGAAAGTAAATTACTCCTGCACAGCAGGAGAGATTAAGATGAACTGTAGAGAGGGAGGAATTTATCTGAAATTAAAAAACAAAATAAGGTGATAGCCAGAGATCTAAGTGAAACAGATATACAAGCAACATGCCTGAGGAAGAATTTAAGCCAACAATCATTAGGATAGTCCCTGGGCTTGAGAAAAGAATAGAATACATTATGGAGACCGTTACCACAATGATAAAAAAGTCAAAAAAATATCAATCAGTGGTGAAGAATGCAATAACTGAGACTAGAAACAGGCTTCATGCAATGAGCAGTAGGCTGGAGGGAGCAGAGGGAGACAAAGTACTGGAAAATAATAAAGCTGAATAAAAGAGAGGAAAACAACATGACTACAGACTGAGGGAACTCAATGACTCCATCAAATGTAATAACATTGTATTATAAGGGTCCCAGAAGAAGAAGAGAGAAAAGGGGCAGAAAATTTATTTAAAGAAATAATAGCTGAAACATCCCTAATCTGGGGAAGGAAACAATCATCCAGATCCAAGAGACATAGAGAACTCCCATCAAAATCAACAAAAGCAGGACAACAATGAGACATACTGTAATTAAATTTGCATAATATAGTGATAACGAAAAAATTCTAAAAGCAGCAAGACAAAAGAAGTCCCAAACTTACAAGGAAGACCCATAAGGATGGCTAGCTGGGGAATTCCCAACAGAAACCTGACATGCCAGAAGAAAGTGGTATGATATATTCAAATTGCTGAATGGGGAAAATCTGCACAAAGAATATTCTATCCAGCAAGAGTATCATAGAGAAGAGAGGAGAAAAAAAGAGTTCCCGAGACAAACAAATACCAAAGGAGTTCCTGACCACTAAACCAGCTCTGTAAGAAATATTAAAGGTAACTCTTTGAGTGGAAAGGAAAGACCAAAAGTGACAAAAACTAGAAAGGATCAGAGAAAATCTCCAAGAACAATGACAAAAGAAGCAATAAAATGACAATAAATATACATCTATCAATGATTACTATGAGTGTAAATGTACTAAATTCTCCAATTAAAAGACATAGGGTGTCAAAAATTGATAAAAAAACAAGACCCTCAATACTGCCTATAGGAAGTTCATTTCAGACCTAAAGTCAACTTCATTTTGAAAGTAAGGGAATGGAGAAACAGGTATCATGCAAACAGATATCAAAACAAAGTCAGAGTGGCAGTAGTTATATCAGACAAACTACACTTTTTTTGTTCTTTTTTTGTATTTGTGGTCTTTTTCAAAGACAGAACATCATAGATATGCAGTACAATCAGCAGAGTTTATTTAAGGTGAAAGTACACTCTCTAGATGTAAGAGCAGGTGAGTTCAAGGGAGAGCTGCATTTTTGTTGTTGTTGTTCTTTTATTCTTTTTTCTGCTTTGGTATTATGGTAATGCTGGGCTTACAGAATGATTTGGAATGTATCCCTCTATTCCATTATTTGTAGGATTTTATAGGATTGCCATTAGTTATTATTATTTTTTAATGGTTGGTAGAGTTCACGAAAGAAAGCATGTGTTCTTGGACTTTTCTGTGCTGGGAGATTTTTGACTCTTAATTCAGTTTTTAATCTTGTTATTGTTATTGGTCTACAAGATTTCCTACTTATTTGATCCAAGATTTATTATTCAATCTTCATATTTAGACCATTTTAAGGAATTATGTGCATTGTTTTTCTAAGTTATCTGATTTTTTAGTATATAATTATTTATGGTAATCTGTTATCACACTATGTATTTCTGTGGTATCTGTTGTATTGTTTTCACTTTCATTTATCCATTTATCATGGATTAAAAAAATCTTTTTTTTTTCCTTTCCTTTTCTTTAGTCAGTGTAACTAAAGCATTGCCAATTTCTTTTTTTCTTTTTTTAACTCATAATTCTTTCAATGTATTTCACTGTATTTCCTTTTTCTACTAAATTTCAGTTATTTATTCTTTCTATAGTTCCTTGAGGTTTAGTGAAAAGTTGTTTATTTGACTTTTCTTAATATAAGCATTTATAGCATAAAAAACAAAAATAGAGTTACTATATGATTTAATAATTTTTAATTTTATATTAAATTATATTTTATTATATATAATTATATATATAATATATATGAAATTATATTTAAATTATAAATTATATTTAATAATTTTTAATTTTAACTTAGTTTAGTCTAGTTTATTCTTTTTTAATTTTTATTTTCTACTATACATATAGAGTTAAACTTCAAGGTAATCCCCTTTCCCCAATCAATGCTACCCCTATAGGCAAACCAGTTTCTAATCCCCCTGTAACTTAGGAAAGTTGAGTCCCTTAACAAAAACATCAAGATACCTTCAGGAAGAATCAAAATAACCTTCCTCACCCACACTGAGAATTTATAACCACTCTCCCAATTTTTCCTTCTGTCAGTGTTTCTGTGAATTTCTGTTTGTCCTGATAATATATAAATCTTATACCTGGGGTTCTTTCTGATGAGGTTCTTCCATTTTTTTTGCTTATATATATTTTTTTCTCTTGTCATATACTTTTGTCAGTCTTTTTGTTTGTCTGTTTTTGTTTGTATACTTCATAAATCTTACCTTGTGGCCCATTTGGGCTGAGCCTTCTCTTTTATCTTCCTTTTTTTCCTGATTCTCTCTCTGTCTCTTGTTTTTTCCTTTTTTCTTTCCCCCTTTTTTCTTTCTTCTTCTCTATTTCTTTTTCTTTTCTTTTTTCTCTCATTTGGGTGGGGAATCCTGATTGCACAGAAGCATTCCAGGGTGCACATTGACTGCACCACAATCGATAAGTCCAGCTGCATCTGTTCAGTCACCTCTTTCCAAAATGACTAGGAGGAGGAATACCCAACAGAAGAAAAATACAGAGGATGGACCTTCTTCAACAGAATTAATGGCTATCCACAGAGACAATATGTCAGAAAAGGAATTCAGACTAACAATTATCCAGGCAATAGCTAGGTTGGAGAAAGCCATGGATGACCAAACAGAATTGATTAGGGCAGAACTGAAAGCCACCAGGGATGATGTTCACAATGTTAGGGCAGAACTGAAAGCCACCAGGGATAATGTTCAAAATCCTCTCAATGAGTTCCAATCCAATCTAAATTCTCTAAAAGCTAGGGTAACTGAGACAGAAGATAGAATTAGTGATCTGGAGGACAAACAGAGAGAGAGAAAAGATCAGGAGGAAGCCTGGAACAAACAGCTCAGAAGCCATGAAAACAGAATCAGGGAAATAAACGATGCCATGAAATGTTCCAATGTCAGAATTATTGGAATCTCTGAAGGGGAGGAAAAAGAAAGAAGTCTAGAAGATATAGAGGAAGAAGTTGTCTATGAAAATTTTCCCAATCTCACGAACGGAAACAACATTCATGTACTAGAGGCAGAGAGATTTCCTCCCTAGATTTTAAATTCTCGAAAGTCCTCACGAAACCTTATAGTTAGAATGAGGAATTATGTTTCAAGAGAGACCCTCTTAAAAGCAGCTAGGAGAAAAAAGCTCCTTACATAGAGAGGAAAGCGCATTAAAATAACGTCAGACCTTTCCACAGAGAGCTGGCAAGCCAGGAAGGGCTGGCAAAATATATTCAGAATACTAAATGAGAAGAACATGCAACCAAGAATACTCTATCCAGCAAGACTGACATTTAAAATGGATGGAGAGATAAAGAGTTTCCAAGACCGGCAAGGCTTAAAAGACTATGCAACCACCAAGCTGACACTGCAGGAAATATTAAGGGGGGTCCTATAAAAGAGAAAAAATCCTAAGAACATCATTGAACAGAAATATAGAAACAATCTACAGACAGAAAGACTTCAAAGGCAACACGATGTCAATAAAAACCTATCTCTCAATAATCACTCTCAATGTGAATGGCCTAAATGCGCCCATAAAATGACAAAGGGTTGCAGATTGGATAAAACGACAGGACCCATCCATATGTTGTCTACAAGAGACCCATTTTGAACCTAAGGATATACCCAGACTGAAAGTGAAGGGATGGAGAAGCATCTTTCATGCCAATGGGCCTCAAAAGAAGGCCGGAGTAGCGATTCTCATATCACATAAATTAGATTTTAAACTAAATACTGTAGTCAGAGATACAGAAGGACACTATGTAATTCTTAAAGGGACTATCCGCCAAGATGATCTAACAATTGTGAATATCTATGCCCCCAATATGGGAGCACCCAATTACATAAGAAAACTAATAATCAAGATAAAGAGTCATATTGATATGAATACAATAATAGTAGGAGAACTTAATACACCTCTCTCAGAAATAGACAGATCATCGAAGCAGAAAATTAATAAAGAAATAAGAGCATTGAATGAGACATTGGACCAGATGGACCTCATAGACATATACAGAACATTCCACCCTAAAACAACAGAATACTCATTCTTCTCAAGTGCACATGGAACCTTCTCCAGAATAGACCACATACTGGGTCACAAAGCAGGACTCAAACGATACCAAAAGACTGACATTATTCCCTGCATATTCTCAGATCACAATGCTTTGAAACTGGAGCTCAATCACAAGGAAAAGTTCAGAAGGAACTCAAACACATGGAAGCTAAAGACCACCTTGCTTAAGAATGCTTGGATCAACCAGGAGATCAAAGATGAACTTAAACAATTCATGGAAACCAATGAGAATGAAGACACTTTGGTCCAAAACCTATGGGATACACCAAAGGCGGTTCTAAGGGGGAAATACATAGCCATCCAAGCCTCCCTCAAAAACACTGAAAAATCCAAAATACACCAGCTATCTCTACACCTTAAAGAAGTGGAGAATCAACAACAAATCAAACCAACTCCACATGCAAGAAGGGAAATAATCAAGATTAGAGCAGAGATCAATGAGGTAGAAACGAGAGATACAGTAGAACGTATCAATGAAACTAGAAGCTGTTTTTTTGAAAGAATCAATAAGATCGATAAACCATTGGCCACACTAATCCAAAAGAAAAGAGAGAAAGCCCAAATTAATAAAATTATGAATGAAAAGGGAGAGATCACAACGAACACCAAGGAAATAGAAACAATCATCAGACATTATTACCAACAGTTATATGCCAATAAGCTAAGCAACCTAGATGAAATGGATGCATTCCTGGAAAACTACAAACTCCCAAAATTGAACCAGGAAGAAATTGACAACCTGAATAGACCGATATCTAGTAATGAGATTGAAGCAGTGATCAAAAACCTCCCAAAAAACAAAAGCCCAGTACCTGAAGGATTCCCTGGGGAATTCTACCAAACTTTCAAAGAAGAAATAACACCTATTCTCCTGAAGCTGTTCCAAAAATTGAAGCAGAAGGAAAACTTCCAGACTCTTTTTATGAAGCCAGCATTACCCTGATCCCCAAACCAGGCAAAGACCCTACCAAAAAGGAGAATTTCAGACCAATATCACTGATGACTATGGATGCAAAGATTCTCAACAAGATCCTAGCAAACAGGATCCAGCAGCACATTAAAATGATTATCCACCATGACCAGGTGGGATTCATCCCTGGGTTGCAAGGTTGGTTCAACATTTGCAAATCAATCAATGTGATAGAACAAATCAATAAGAGAAGAGAGAAGAACCACGTGGTCCTCTCAATTGATGCAGAAAAAGCATTTGACAAAATCCAGCATCCGTTCCTGATGAAAACGCTTCCAAGTATAGGGATAGAGGGAATATTCCTGAACTTCATAAAATCTATCTATGAAAGACCCACAGCAAATATCATCCACAATGGGAAAAAGCTTGCAGCCTTCCCGTTGAGATCAGGAACACGACAAGGATGCCCACTCTCACCAGTCTTGTTCAACATAGTATTAGAAGTTCTAGCAACGGCAATCAGACAACAAAGAGAAATAAAAGGTATCCAAATTGGCAAGGAAGAAGTCAAACTCTCTCTCTTCGCAGATGACATGATTCTTTATATGGGAAACCCCAAAGACTCCACCCCCAAACTACTAGAACTCATACAGCAATTCAGTAACGTGGCAGGATACAAAGTCCATGTACAGAAATCAGTGGCTTTCTTATACACTAACAATGAAAATACAGAAAGGCAAATTAGAGAATCGATTCCATTTACTATAGCACCAAGAACCATAAGATACCTGGGCATAAACCTAACCAAAGAGATAAAGGACCTGTACTAGAGGAACTACAGAACATTCATGAAAGAAATTGAAGAAGACACAAAAAGATGGAAGACTGTTCCATGCTCTTGGATTGGAAGAATAAACATTGTTAAAATGTCTATACTGCCTAGAGCAATCTATACTTTTAATGCCATTCCGATCAAAATTCCACCAGTATTTTTCAAAAAGCTGGATCAAATAATCCTAAAATTTGTATGGAATCAGAAGAGACCCCGAATTGCTAAGGAAATGTTGAAAAACAAAAACAAAACTGGCAGCATCACGTTACCCGATTTCAAGCTTTACTACAAAGCTGTGATCACCAAGACAGCGTGGTACTGGCATAAAAACAGACACATAGACCAGTGGAACAGAGTGGAGAGCCCAGATATGGACCCTCAACTCTATGGTGAAATAGTCCTCGACAAAACAGGAAAAAATATTCAATTGAAAAAAGACAGTAACTTCAATAAATGGTGCTGGGAAAACTGGACAGCGATATATAGAAGAATGGAACTTGACCATTCTCTTACACCGTACACAAAGATGAACTCGAAATTGATAATAGACCTCAACGTGAGGCAGGAATCTATCAGAATCCTGGAGGAGAACATAGGCAGTAACCTCTTCGATATCAGCCACAGCAACTTCTTTCAAGATATGTCTCCAAAGGCCAAGGAAACAAAAGCGAAAATGAACTTTTGGGACTTCATCAAGATCAAAAGTTTCTGCACAGCAAAGGAAACAGTCAACAAAACAAAAAGGCAACCCACGGAATGGGAGAAGTTATTTGTAAATGACAGTACAGACAAAAGCTTGATATCCAGGATCTATAAAGAACTTCTCAAACTCAACACACACAAAACAGGTAATCATATCGAAAAAATGGGCAGAAGATATGAACAGACACTTCTCCAATGAAGACATACAAATGGCTATCAGACACATGAAAAAATGTTCATCATCATTAGACATCAGGGAGATTCAAATTAAAACCACATTGAGATACCACCTGACACCAGTTAGAATGGCCAAAATTAGCAAGACAGGAAGCAACGTGTGTTGGAGAGGATGTGGAGAAAGGGGAACCCTCTTCCACTGTTGGTGGGAATGCAAGTTAGTGCAGCCACTTTGGAGAACAGTGTGGAGACTCCTGAAGAAATTAAGAATAGAGCTTCCCTATGACCCGGCAATTGCACTGCTGGGTATTTACCCCAAAGATACAGATGTAGTGAAAGAAGGGCCATCTGTACCCCAATGTTTATTGCAGCAATGGCTATGGTCGCCAAACTGTGGAAAGAACCAAGATGCCCTTCAACGGATGAATGGATAAGGAAGATGTGGTCCATATACACAATGGAGTATTAAGCCTCCATCAGAAAGGATGAATACCCAACTTTTGTAGCAACATGGACGGGACTGGAAGAGATGATGCTGAGCAAAATAAGTCAAGCAGAGAGAGTCAAGTATCATATGGTCTCACTTATTTGTGGAGCATAACAAATAACATGGAGGACATGGGGACATGGAGAGGAGAGGAAGTTGAGGGAAACTGGAAGGGGAGATAAACCATGAGAGACTATGGACTCTGAAAAACAACCAGAGGGTTTTGAAGGGGCGGGGGGGGGGGTGGGAGGTTGAGGAACCAGGTGGTGGGTAATAGGGAGGGCACATACTGCATGGAGCACTGGGTGTGATGCCAAAACAATGAACACTGTTATGCTGTAAATAAACAAATTAAGGAATAAAAAAAATAAAAAATAAATAAAAATAAATAAATAAAATAAAATAAAAATAGATTTAATATATGATTTAATAATTCCACTAAAGGCATTTACCAAAACAAAATGAAAGCAATAATGTTTTAATTATATGCAATTATATATATATTTATTATTATATATTTATATAATATAATATTAATTAATATAATATAAATGCATGTTATATTATTTATTTATATTATTATATTATTTATATTATGATATAATATATTAATATTAATTATTTTATATAATTATATATCATATATTATAAATATTATATAATTATATAATATAATATTAATATATGAAATATATAAATATTATATTGATTTTTATTTTATATATAATATGCACTCCTATGTTTATTTCAGCCTTATTTATAATAGCCAAGATATAGAAGCAACCCAAGTATTCTTGGATAGATGAATTGGATAGGAAGATACTATATCATGGAGAAGAATGAAATGTCACCATTGGCAATAGTATTGAAGGGATCTAGAGGGTACAATGCTATATGCAATACATCTGTCAGAGAAAGACAAATATATGATTTCACTCATGTGTGGGATTTAAGAAACAAAGCAAAGAAACAAGGAAAAATAGACAAACAAAAAGCAAAAAACACTGACTCTTAAATATAGAGAACAATGTGGTGGTTACCAAGGAGGATGGGAGCAGGGATGAGTGAAATAAGTGAAAGGGATTAAGAGTACGCTTACCTTGATGGGCACTGGAGTAATGTATAGAATTGTTAAGCCACTATATTGTACACCTTAAACTAGAAGAACACTAATTATACTGGAGGTGTTTTTTTTAATATTTTATTTATTTATTTGACAGAGAGATCACAAGTAGGCAGAGAGGCAGGCAGAGAGAGGAGGAAGCAGGCTCCCTGATGAGCGGAGAGCCCAATGTGGGACTGGATCCCAGGACCCTGAGATCATGACTTGAGCCAAAGGCAGAGGCTTTAACCCACTGAGCCACCCAGGCTCCCCTATACTGGAGTTTTTAAAAACAGTCTTTGAAGATCTGTTAAGGCATTTAAATTTTCTTCCAAGCAAAATGGGTAACTTGAATGATTTTTAAGTAGAGGATTGGCATGATCTAATAGGGGTTTATTAAAGCCACTAATTTATGAGTAAAAAATGGATTGGAGAGACAAAAATTTGGAGTTAGCAAACTCTAAATGAGCCTGTTGAAAAAATACAAGACAGAGAGGAAGTGAATGTATTTTAATGCGAAACACTTGAATGAATTTAAAGGATCTTCAGAGGACATAATCTGTAGTAAATGAATTTTGGTTCATGTTGATTGTGAAGTTTCAGTGGTAATCTGGAGGAGTTATCAATACAGAGTTGGTTATGTGGGACAGGGGAAGAACTGGAAGCTTTAGATGTAGGAATTTTATTAGCCTACAGACGGTTACTTATGACCTTACTGAGAGCTAAAGAAACCTATGAATAAAGTAATATTTTTTTCTTAAAGAAACTCAACAATAGACAAACTATGGAAAAAGCCTAGATGTCCATTGACAGAGGAATGGATAAAAATATATGATGTATATACAAGAGATACAATATACAATAGAATATTACTCAACCATCAGAAAGGATGAAAGTTTACCATTTACACTGGATGGAACTAGAGGGTATTATGCTCAGTGAAATAAGTCAGTCAGAGAAAGACAATTATCATATGTTTTCACTCACATGAGGTATATAAGAACCAGTGCAGGGGATCATAGGATAAGGGAAGGAAAACAAAATGGGAAGAAATCATAGAGGGAGACAAATCATGAGAGACTCTGACCTGTGGGAAAGGAACTGAGAATTTCTGGAGGTGATTGGGGAATAGGGTAACTGGGTGATAGACATTAAGGATGGCAGGTAATGTAAAGAACAATGGGTGTTATATGCAACTGATGAATTGTTGAACTCTACATCTGAAACCAATGGTGTACTACAAGTTGGCTAATTGAATTTAAATTAAGAAATGTATTTACTTAAGCAGCATAGATGATATCTAATTTATTCCTTTAACTAGGGGATATAATTCCTACATAATTGTATTAATACAATATTGTGCTCATTTTTCTTTGTCTCATTTTTAATTATTACATATTTTCTTAAACAATCAGAACACAGATTTCCTTGCACAATGGACAATCTCACAGAAGTGACAGAGTTCCTGCTCATGGGGTTTTCTGACATCTGTGAGCTACAGATACTTCATGTTGGAGTGTTTCTGCTGGTTTATCTGACAGCACTGGTGTGGCACCTTCTCATCATGATAATCATTACTTTTGACCAGTATCTTCACAGACCCATGTACTTTTTTCTGAAGAACCTCTCCTTTTTGGATTTGTGCTACATCTCAGTCACTGTGCCTAAGTCAGTCCACAGCTCCTGGACTCACAATAACTCCATCTCTTACTTTGGCTGTGTGGCTCAAGTTTATTTTTTCTTTGCTTTTGCTTCTGTTGAGCTGGCCTTTCTCACTGTCATGTCCTATGACTGCTATGTTGCCATTTGTTACCCCCCCAATAAGAAGCCATTATGACACCAGAAAAATGCCATCACATAGCAGCCATTGCCTGGCTAAGTTGTTTTATTTATGAGCAGTCCACACTGGCAACATATTTAGGGATTCCATTTCAAGATACAACATAATCCACCAGTTCTTCTGTGACATCCCTCACATTTTGGCCCCAGTTTCTCATGAGGTTTTCTTTGTTGAGCTTGTGACCCTAGCTCTGAGTTCCTGCTTTGTTCTGGGATGCTTTGTTCTTATGATCATCTCCTATATCCAGATATTCTCAACAGTGCTCAGAATCCCTTCAGTGGAGAATACAGTAAAAGTCTTTTCCGCCTGCTCCCCACAGCTGATTGTTATCATGCTCTTCCTCATTACAGGACTCTTTGCTGCCTTAGGACCAATTGCCAAAACTTCATCCATTCAAGATTTGATGATTGCTCTGGCATACACAGTTTTGCCTCCTTTCCTGAATCCCATCATATATAGTCTTAGAAACAAGGAGATTAAAGCAGCTGTTTGGAGAATATTTGGGAAGATAATTTCCCTGCGAATGTAGAACACTTAGATTTTGCTAATACAAGATCTTTTAAAAAGACCAGGAGAGCATAAATACCTTAAGAAAAAATATATAGGAAAAACCGTTGAGAGACAGAATATTTCCAGGCCATATTTAGAAATAAATACAAGTGTGTCTTTAAAAAATAAAATATCTCAATATTAAATATTGCAAAATTTTATAACTACAACCTTCTGTGGTGTTCCATTCCTTCATTTATTTATTTTTTATTTAAATTCAATTAGCCAAAGTATACTACATCGTTATTTATATAATGTTCAATGATTCATTAGTTGAATATAACACACAGTGCTCAGCATACCATGTGCCCTCTTTAATTTCCTTCACACAGTTACCCCATCCCCTCACCTACCACCCACAATCAACCCTCAGTTTCTTTCCTGTAGTTAAGAGTTTCGCATGGATTATCTCCCTCTCTGATGATTTCACATTCAGTTTTCCCTCCCTTTCTCTATTGTCCTCTACACTATTCCTTATGTTCCACATGAATGAACATATGATAATTGTCTTTCTCTGCTTTTTTTGCTTACTATAATCCCCTCCAGTTCCATTGATGTTCATGTAAATGGTAGATATTCATCCTTTCCAATGGCTATTATTCCTTGTGTACATGAACCACATCCATCTTCTTTATCTATTCATCTTCTGAAGAACATTTTGACTCTATCCATAGTTTGGCTATTGTGGACGTTGCTGCTATGAACATTGGGGTGCAGGTGCCCCTTCATTTCACTACATCACTATCTTTGGGGGTAAATACCCCATAGTGTAATTGCTGGATCATAAAGTAGCTCATTTTTAACTTCCTGGGGAAGTTAAATACTGTTTTCCAGAGTGACTGTACCAGCTTGCATTCCTACCAACAGGGTCCCCTTTCTCCACATCCTTGCCAACACTTGTTTCCTGTCTTGTTAATTTTTGCCACTGTAACCAGTGAAAGGTGTATCTCGTTGTGGTTTTCATTTGTATTTCCATGATGGCAAGTGATGTGGAGCATTTTTCATGTGCCTGTTGGCCATTTGTATGTCTTCTTTGGACAAGTGTCTGTTCATGTCTTCTGCCCATTTTTTTGACTACATTATTTGGTTTTTGGATGTTGAGTTTGGTAAGTTCTTTATAGACCTTGGATACCAGCCCTTTATCTGATATATCATTTGCAAATATTTTCTCCCATTTGGTAGTTTGTCTTTTAGTTTTGTTGACTGTTTCCTTTGCTGTGAAGATGCTTTTTATCTTAATGAAGCCCCAATAATTTATTTTTGCTTTGTTTCCCTTTCCTTTATAGACTTGTCTTGGAAAAAGTGGCTGTGTCCATGGTTTATAAGGTTGTAACCTGTGTTCTCCTCTAGAATTTTGATGGATTCCTGTGTCACATTTAGGTCCTTCTTCCATTTTGAGTTTATCTTTCTGTATGTTGTAAGAGAATGGTCCAGTTTCATTTTTCTGCATGTGGCTGTCCAATTTTCCCAATACCATTTATTGAAGAGACTGCCTTTTTTTCCATTGGATATTATTTCCTGATTTGTTGACGACTAGTGGACCATAGAGATAAGGGTCCATTTCTGGGATCTCTGTTTTGTTCCACTGATAAATGTGTCTGTTTTTGTGTGTCAATACCATTCTTTCTTGATGATCACAGATTTGTAATATATAGTTAGAAGTCAAGCATTGTAATGCACCCAGCTTTACTTGTCCTTTGCAACAATCCCCTTGTGATTCAGAGTCTTCTCTGGTTCCATACAAATTTTTGGATTGTTTGTTCCAGCTCTGCAAAAAATGGCGATGGTATTTATTTTTTTCAGTATTTAAATTTATTTTTTTCAGTGTAACAGTATTCATTGTCTTTGCACAACACCCAGTGCTCCATGCAATACGTGCCCTCCCTATTACCCATCACCTGTTCCCCCAACCTCCCACCCCTGACCCTTCAAAACCCTCTAGTTGTTTTTCAGTCCATAGTCTCTTATGGTTTGCCTCACTTTCCAATTTTTATTTTTTATAAACATATAATGTATTTTTATCCCCAGGGGTACAGGTCTGTGAATCGCCAGGTTTACACACTTCACAGCACTCATGATAGCACATACCCTCCCCAATGTCCATAACCCACTCCCCCTCTCCCAACCCCACCTCCCCACAGCAACCACCCATTTGTTTTGTGAGATTAAGAGTCATTTATGGTTTGTCTCCCTCCCAATCCCATCTTGTTTCATTTATTCTTCTTATGTCCCCCTAACCCCCCATGTTGCATCTCCATGTCCTCATATCAGGGAGATCATATGATAGTTGTCTTTCTCCGATTGACTTATTTCACTAAGCATGATACCCTCTAGTTCCATCCATGTCATCGCAAATGGCAAGATTTCATTTCTTTTGATGGCTGCATAGTATTCCATTGTGTATATATACCACATCTTCTGTATCCATTCATCTGTTGATGGACATCTAGTTTCTTTCCATAGTTTGGCTATTGTGGACATTGCTGCTATTAACATTAGGGTACATGTGCCCCTTTGGATCACTGCGTTTGTATCTTTAGGGTAAATACCCAGTAGTGCAATTGCTGGGTCATAGGGTAGTTCTATTTTCAACATTTTGAGGAACCTCCATGCTGTTTTCCAGAGTGGTTGCACCAGCTTGCATTCCCACCAACAGTGGAGGAGGGTTCCCCTTTCTCCGCATCCTCGCCAGCTTCTGTCATTTCCTGACTTGTTCATTTTAGCCATTCTGACTGGTGTGAGGTGATATCTCACTGTGGTTTTGATTTGTATTTCCCTGATGCCGAGTGATGTGGAGCACTTTTTCATGTGTTCTGTTGGCAATCTGGAAGTCTTCTTTGCAGAAATGTCTGTTCATGTCCTCTGCCCATTTCTTGATTGGATTGTTTGTTCATTGGGTGTTGAGTTTGTTAAGTTCCTTATAGATTTTGGACACTAGTCCTTTATCTGATATGTCGTTTGCAAATATCTTCTCCCATTCTGTCAGTTGTCTTTTGGTTTTGTTAACTGTTGCCTTTGCTGTGCAAAAGCTTTTGATCTTGATGAAATCCCAATAGTTCATTTTTGCCCTTGCTTCCCTTGCCTATGCCGATGTTCCTAGGAAGATGTTGCTATGGCTGAGGTCGAAGAGGTTGCTGCCTGCATTCTCCTCAAGGATTTTGATGGATTCCTATCTCACATTGAGGTCCTTCATCCGTTTTGAGTCTATTTTCATGTGTGGTGTAAGGAAGTGGTCCAATTTCATTTTTCTGCATGTGGCTGTCCAATTTTACCAGCACCATTTATTGAAGAGGCTGTCTTTTTTCCATTGGACATTCTTTCCTGCTTTGTCAAAGATTAGTTGACCATGGAGTTGAAGGTCTATTTCTGGGCTCTCTATTCTGTTCCATTGATCTATGTGTCTGTTTTAGTGCCAGTACCATTCTGTCTTGATGATGACAGCTTTGTAATAGAGCTTGAAGTCCGGAATTGTGATGCCACCCACTTTGGCTTTGTTCTTCAATATTCCTTTGGCTATTCGAGGTCTTTTCTGGTTCCATATAAATTTTAGGATTATTTGTTCCATTTCTTTGAAAAAAAATGGATGGTATTTTGATAGGGATTGCATTAAATGTATAGATTGCTTTAGGTAGCATAGACATTTTCACAATATTTATTCTTCCAATCCAGGAGCATGGAACATTTTTCCATTTCTTTGTGTCTTCCTCAATTTCTTTCATGAGTACTTTATAGTTTTCTGCGTATATATTCTTAGCCTCTTTGGTTAGGTTTATTCCTAGGTATCTTATAGTTTTGGGTGCAATTGTAAATGGGGTTGACTCCTTAATTTCTCTTTCTTCTGTCTTGTTGTTGGTGTACAGAAATGCAACTGATTTCTGTGCATTGATTTTATATCCTGACACTTTACTGAATTCCTGTACAAGTTCTAGCAGTTTTGGAGTGGAGTCTTTTGTGTTTTCCACATATAGTATCATATCATCTGCGAAGAGTGATAGTTTGACTTCTTCTTTGCCAATTTGGATGCCTTTAATTTCTTTTTGTTGTCTGATTGCTGAGGCTAGGACTTCTAGTACTATGTTGAATAGCAGTGGTGATAATGGATATCCCTGCCATGTTCCTGACCTTAGCAGAAAAGCTTTCAGTTTTTCTCCACTGAGAATGATATTTGCAGTGGGTTTTTCATAGATGGCTTTGATAATATTGAAGTTTGTGCCCTCTATCCCTACACTTTGAAGAGTTTTGATCAGGAAGGGGTGCTGTACTTTGTCAAATGCTTTTCAGCATCTATTGAGAGTATCATATGGTTCTTGTTCTTTCTTTTATTAATGTGTTGTATCACATTGATTGATTTGCGGATGTTGAACCAACCCTGCAGCCCTGGAATAAATCCCACTCGATCGTGGTGAACAATCCTTTTAATGTACTGTTGAATCCTATTGGCTAGTATTTTGGCGAGAATTTTTGCATCTGTGTTCATCAAGGATATTGGTCTGTAGTTCTCTTTTTTGGTGGGATCCTTGACTGGTTTTGGGATCAAGGTGATGCTGGCCTCATAAAATGAGTTTGGAAGTTTTCCTTCCATTTCTATTTTTTGGAAACTATTTTAGTTTCAGGAGAATAGGAATTAGTTCTTCTTTAAATATTTGGTAGAATTCCCCTGGAAGCAGTCTGGCCCTGGGCTTCTGTTTCTTTGGAGATTTTTGATGACTATTTCAATCTCCTTACTGGTTATGGGCCTATTCAGGTTTTCTATTTCTTCCTGGTTCAGTTGTGGTAGTTTATATGTCTCTAGGAATGCATCCATTTCTTCCAGATTGTCCAATTTGTTGGCGTAGAGTTGCTCATAGTATGTTCTTATAATTGTCTGTATTTCTTTGGTGTTAGCTGTGATCTCTCCTCTTTCATTCATGATTTTATTTATTTGGGTCCTTTCTCTTTTCTTTTTGATGAGTCTGGCCAGGGATTTGTCAATCTTATTGATTCTTTCAAAGAACCAGCTCCTAGTTTCATTGATTTTTTCTATTGTTTTTTTTTGTTGTTGTTTGTTTCTATTTCATTGATTTCTGCTCTGATCTTTATGATTTCTCTTCTCCTGCTGGGTTTAGGGTTTCTTTCTTGTTCTTTCTCCAGCTCCTTTACGTGTAGGGTTAGGTTGTGTACTTGAGACTTTTCTTGTTTCTTGAGAAAGGCTTGTACCGCTATATATTTTCCTCTCAGGACTGCCTTTGTTGTGTCTCACAGATTTTGAACCATTGTGGTTTCATTATCATTTGTTTCCATGATTTTTTTCAATTCTTCTTTAATTTCCTGGTTGACCCATTCATTCTTTAGAAGGATGCTGTTTAGTCTCCATGTATTTTGGTTCTTTCCAGCTTTCCTCTTGTGATTGTGTTCTAGCTTCAGAGCATTGTGGTCTGAAAACATGAACGGAATGATCCTAATCTTTTGATACCAGTTGAGACCTGATTTGTGACCCAGGATGTGATCTATTCTGGAGACGGTTCCATGTGCACTAGAGAAGAATGTGTATTCTGTTGCTTTGGGATGAAATGTTCTGAATATATCTGTGATGTCCATCTGGTCCAGTGTGTCATTTAAGCCCTTTATTTCCTTGTTGATCTTTTGCTTGAATGATCTGTCCATTTCAGTGAGGGGGGTGTTAAAGTCCCCTACTATTATTGTATTATTATTGATGTGTTTCTTTGATTTTGTTATTAATTGGTTGATATAGTTGGCTGCTCCCACGTTAGGGGCATAGATATTTAAAATTGTTAGATCTTCTTGTTGGACAGACCCTTTGAGTAGGATATAGTGTCCTTCCTCATCTCTTATTATAGTCTTTGGCTTAAAATCTAATTGATCTGATATAAGGATTGCCACCCCAGCTTTCTTCTGATGCCCATTAGCATGGTAAATTGTTTTCCACCCCCTCACTTTAAATCTGGTGGTGTCTTCGCATCTAAAATGAGTTTCTTGTAGGCAACATACTGATGGGTTTTGTTTTTTTATCCATTCTGATACCCTGTGTCTTTTGATTGGGGCATTTAGCCCATTAACATTCAGGGTAACTATTGAGAGATATGAATTTAGTGCCATTGTATTGCCTGTAAGGTGACTGTTACTGTATACTGTCTCTGTACCTTTCTGATCTACTACTTTTAGGCTCTTTCTTTGCTTAGAGGACCCCTTTCAATATTTCCTGTAGAGCTGGTTTGGTGTTTGCAAATTCTTTCAGCTTTTGTTTGTCCTGGAAGCTTTTGATCTCTCCTTCTATTTTCAATGATAGCCTAGCTGGATAGAGTATTCTTGGCTGCATGTTTTTCTCATTTTGTGCTCTGAATACATCATGCCAGCTCTTTCTGGCCTGCCAGGTCTCTGTGGATAAGTCTGCTGCCAATCTAATATTTTTACTGTTGTATGTTATAGACTTCTTTTCCCGGGCTGCTTTCAGGATTTTTTCTTTGTCACTAAGACTTGTAAATTTTACTATTAGGTGACGGGGTGTGGACCTATTCTTGTTGACTTTGAGGGGGGTTCTCTGCATCTCCTGGATTTTGATGCTTGTTCCCTTTGCCATATTAGGGAAATTCTCTCCAATGATTCTCTCCAATAGACCTTCTGCTCCCCTCTCTCTTTCTTCTTCTTCTGGAATCCCAATTATTCTAATGTTGTTTCGTCTTATGGTGTCACTTATCTCTCGAATTCTCCCCTCGTGGTCCAGTAGCTGTTTGTCCTTCTTTTGCTCTGCTTCTTTATTCTCTGTCATTTGGTCTTCTATATCACTAATTCTTTCTTCTGCCTCATTGATCCTAGCAGTGAGAGCCTCCATTTTTGATTGCACCTCATTAATAGCTTTTTTGATTTCAACTTGGTTAGATTTTAGTTCTTTAATTTCTCCAGAAAGGGCTTTTATATCTCCAGAGTGGGTTTCTCTAATATCTTCCATGCCTTTTTCGAACCCAGCTAGAATGTTCAGCTTCGTCATTCTGAACTCCTGATCTGACATATTACCAATGTCTGTGTTGATTAGGTCCCTAGCCTTCAGTACTGCCTCTTGTTCTTTTGTTTGTGGTGATTTTTTCCGCCTTGTCATTTTGTCCAGATAAGAGAATATGAAGGAGCAAATAAACTACTAAAAGGGTGGCAAAGACCCCATAAAAATGCGCTGTAACCAAATCAGAAGAGACCCCAAATTTTGAGGTGGAGAAAGGGGATAAAAATAGGTTCAGGAAAAAAAAGTAAAAAATTTAAAAAATAAAACAAATAAGGAAAAAATATAAAAAGGAGAGAATATATATATATATATTTAGATAAACTAGTCAAAAAACGTTAAAAAAGAAAAGGGTAAAAGTTTTAAAAAAATTAGCAGAAGAAGAAAAAAGAAAGAAAAAAAATGAAAAAAGAAAAAATAATTGAATTAACCGCAAGAGTAAAGAATCATGGGGAGAAAGCCATGAGTTCTGTGCTTTGCTTTCTCCTCCTCTGGAATTCCGCTTCTGTCTTAGGAATTGAACCTGCTTTCCTTGATAGATGAACTTCGTCCTGGCTGGATATTTTGTTAATCTTCTGGGGGAGGGGCCTGTTGTAGTGACTCTCAAGTGTCTTTGCCCGAGGCGGGATTGCATCGCCCTTTCGGGGTTCGGACTGAGTAATCAGCTCAGGTTCGCTTTTGGGAGCTTCTGTTCCCTGAACCCTTTCTGTAGAGTTCCGGAGGACGGGAATGAAAATGGTGGCCTCCAGTCTCCATCCCGGAGGAGCCGAGAGCCCGGCGCCCCACTCCTCAGTGCGCCCCCAGAGGACAGCACCCAATCACTCCTGTATCCCCAGCCTCCAGCCATGCTCTGAGCTCACCCAGCCCGCGACCAGTTCAAGGTAACACTGAGCTGAGAGTTCAGTCCTCGGCTCTGTCTCTGCAGCCGGCTTCTCTGTTCTAATACCTGCAAGCTCTGTGACACTCCGACACCCCCGATCCTTCTGTGACCCTGCGGAACCTGTGGCCACGCTGACCCCGCATGGGCTTCACCCCGGTTTAGCCTCTGGAGCAATGTCCCTCAGTGGAACAGACTTTTAAAAGTCCTGATTTTGTGCTCCATTCCTCCGCCACTTGTTGGGAGCCGGCCCCTCACCCCACGGTCTATTCTCCCATCGTTTTAGATTCATTTCTCCACCAGTCCTACCTTTCCGAAAGTGGTTGATTTTCTTTTTCTAGAATTGCTGTTCTTCTTCTCTTCGATCTCCCATTGGATTTGTAGGTGTTTGCAATGTTTAGATAAGCTATCGAGCTGATCTCCTGCTACCTGATATAGTCTCAGCCTGCTACTTCTCTGCCATCTTGACTCCTCCTCATCTGTTGATGGTATTTTGATAGAGATTGCATTGAGTGTGTAGATTGTTTTAGGCAACATGACAATTTCACAATATTTAATCTTTCAATCCATGAGCATGGATTATTTTTCCAAATCTTTGTGTCCTCCTCAATTTCTTTTGTAAGTGTTCTGTATTTTCTAGAGTATAGATTCTATTCCTTTTGGTTAGGTTTATTCCTAGGTACCTTATGGTTTTTGTGCAATTGTGAATGGGATAAATTCCTTAATTTCCCTTTCTTCAGTCACATTGTGTATAGAAATTCAGCTGATTTCTGTGCGTTGATTTTGTGTCTTGCCATGTTGCTGAATTGCTGTATGAATTATAACAATTTTGGTGTGGAGTCTTTTGTATTTTCAACATAGAGTATCATGTATCTATGAAGAGAAAGAGCTTGAGTTCTTTGCTAATGTGAATAGCATTTCTTTCTTTCTTTTCTTTTTTTTTTGTTTATTTACAGCATAGCAGTGTTCATTATTTTGGCATCACACCCAGTGCTCCATGCAGGACATGTCCTCCATATTACCCACCACCTGGTAGCATTTATTTCTTTTTGTTGTCTGATTGTGGAGGATAGGAATGCTAGTACTATGCTGAACAATAATGGTGAGAGTCAGCATCTTTATTCTGTTCCTGACCTTAAGAGAAAAGCTTTCCATTTTTCACCATTGAGAATTATATTTGCTGTGGGCTTTTTGCAGATGGCTTTGATGATACTGAGTAATGTTCTGTCTATCCCAATACTTTGAAGAGTCTTAATCAAGAAACTATGCTGTTTTGTTGTTGTTATTGTTGTTGTTGTTGTTGAGTACCTTCTCTGCATCAATTGAGAGGATTATATGGTCCTTGTTTTTTCTTTCATTAATGTGATCTATCACGTTGATTGACTTATGGATGTTGAACCACCCTTGAAACCAGGAATAAATCCCCCCTAGTCCTGGTGAATATTCCTTTTAATATTCTCTCAGATCCTTTTGGCTAGTATCTTGGTGAGAATTTTGGCATCCATGTTCACCAGGGATATTGGTCTGTAATTCTCCTTTTTGATGGGTTCTTTCTCAGTTTGGGGATCAAGGTAATCAAGGTAATGCTGACCTCATAAAATGAGTTTGCAAGTTTTCCTTCCATTTTCTTTCTTTCTTTCAACAGCTTCAGAAGAATAGGAATCAGTTCTTTATGTGTTTGTTAGATATCCCCTGGGAAGCCATCTGGTTCTGGACTCTTGTTTGTTGGGAGATTTTTGATTATTGCTTCGATTTCCTTGCTGGTTATGGGTCTGTTCAAGTTTTCTATTTCTTCCCGTTTCAGTTTTGGTCATTTATATGTTTCTAAGAATGTACCTATTTCTTCCAGTTTGACTGATTTTTTGGGATTAAGTTTCTCAAAATATGATCTTATAACTCTATTCCTTAGTGTTGGTCATGTTATCTCCTATTTCATTCATGATCTTATTAATTTGGCCCCTTTCATTTTTCTTTTTGATAAGCCTGGCTAGAGGTTTTCGATCTTTTAATTCTTTCAAAGAACAAGTTCCTAGTTTTGTTGATCTATTCTAATGTTCTTTTAGTTTTATTTCATTGATTTCTGTTATAATCTATATTATTCTTCTATTCCTGCTTGGGTTAGGCTTTATTTGCTGTTCTTTCTCCAACTTCTTGAGGTGTACAGTTAGGTTGTATATTTGAGATTTTTCTTGTTTCTTGAGACAGCCTTGTGTTGATACATCCTTCCCTCTTAGTACCACTTTTGCTGCATCCCACAGGTTTTAATAGTTGTGTTTTCATTTTCCTTCACTTCCTTGATTATTTTTAATTCTTCTTTAATTTCGTGGCTGACCCATTCATTATTTAGCAGGATGTCCTTTAACCTCCAAGTATTTCAACTCCTTCCAAATTTCCTCTTGTGACTGAATTACAGTTTCAAATCATTGTGGTCTGAAAATATGCAGGGAATAATCCAGTCTTTTGATATCAGTAGAGACCTGATTTGTGACTCTGTGTGTGATTGATTCTTGAGAATGTTACATGTAGACTGGAGAACAGTGTGTGTTCTCTTACTTTAGGATGGAATGCTCTCTATGTATCTATGAAATCCATCTGTGTTATCCAGAGTCCAATGTGTTATTCAAAACCCTTATTTCCTTTTTGATCTTCCACTGAGGTGATCTGTCCATTGCTCTTAGTTGGATGTTAAAGTCCGCTACTATTACTGTATTATTCTCAATGTGTTTCTTTAATTTATTAACTGGTTGATATAATTGACTGTTCCCAAATTAGAGGCATAAATATTTGTAATTGTTACATCTCCTTGTTGGATAGACCCTTTAAGTATGATATCATGTTCCTCTTCATCCCTTAGTACAGTCTTTTACACATTTTCACCATGGTTCTGCTGCTTGCTGGGCCCCTGACCAGACAGTGATCACCTGATTGTACTTGGGTTCACAGTTTATCACAAAACTGAACTGAAAGCTTACTCCTGTGCTTGAGGATTGCAGCCAGCATCCTTGTTCCAATACTTGGGAACTCTGCTACACTCAGGCATCTCTGCTCTTTCTGTGATCCTGGGGATTCTGAGTCCTCACTGTCCCACCTATGATTCTGCTCTGTTTTCCACCTTTGCACATTTCAGGCAGGGATGTCACTCGCAAGAGCAGACTTCTAAAAGCTCTGATTTTGCAGTGCATGCTACATCACTTTCTGGTAGTTGGCTTATGGAGGATTCCTCCCCCACAGTTTATCTTCTGATATATCCCTTCGGATGGACCACTTCACACTTCCTGCCTTGCAAAAAGTAGTCACTTTTCTATTTGTAGAATTGTAGCATTTGTTTTCTTAGATCTCAGGTTGAATTCACAGGTGTTCAAAATGATTTGATAGCTATCTAGCTGAATATAAGGGACAGAGGTAATGAGGGTCCCGTACTCTTATACCATCTTCCTTCCCCTTCTATCCCCTTTAGTATTTCTTGCAGGGCTGGTATAATGGTCGTGAACTCCTTTGGTTTTTATTTGTCTGGGAAACTCTATCTTTCCTTATATTGTAAATGACAGTCTTGCTAGATTGAGTATTCTTGGCTGCAGATTTTTTCCATTCAGTACATTGATTATATCATACCACTCCCTTCTGCTTGCCAAGTTTCTATGAAGTGATCTGTAGCTAGCTTATGGGTCTTTCATTGTAAGTTAAGGATTTATTTTGTCTTGCTGCTTTTAGGATTTTTTCTTTGTCACCATGGCTTGAAAATTTAACTACAACATATCTTGGTGTTGTCCTGCTTTTGTTGATTTTGATGGGAGTTCCATATATTTTCTGAATCTGGATGTCTGTTTTCTTCTCCAGATTAGAGAAGTTTTCAGCTATTTTTTCTTAATATAAATTTTCTGCCCCCTTTTTTCTCTCTTATTCTGGGACTCCTATAATACAAATTTTATTAGGTTTGGTGGAGTCACCATGTTCCTTAAATCTATTCGTGTGTTCTGTAATTCTTTCTCCCTTTTTTTCAGTTTCATTACTTTCCATTGCTTTATCATTCATATCACTTATTCATTCCTTGCTTCTTCCATCCTTGTATTCATTATAGCCAATCTTTTTTGAATCAGCTATTGCAGTTTACATTTCTGACTGATTTATACCACTTTTATCTCTGTTGGAAGGACCTCTCTGAAGTCTTCAATTCTTTTCTCAAGCTCGAGTACCCTTATGGTTGTTGCTTTAAATTCCCCAGAAGGCATATTAACTATATATGTTTTGCTTATCTTGTTGTTTCATTTGGAGTGAAGTCCTCTGTCTTGGTATTTTGTCTACATTTCTCTCTTTGCCTCTGTGTTAGAAAAGCTTGCTATATTTCCTGCTCCTGATACTAATGGTTTTATGAAGAAGAGGTCATGCAGTGTCCAATGGCTGGAAGTTCAGGGAGTGTCTCTGGTGTGTGCTTTATGCACTCTACTGCTCTGTTTTGGATGCTCTATCCTTCAGGCCACTTGTCTGCAGAGGTTCTACTTGCCTACTGTGGACAATATTTGTTCCTTAGCCAGAGTGTGGGGAGATTTAACTAGATGTGCTCTGGTCTGTTTGTTAAATGCTACTTGATACTACTCCAATGCAACTGAAGCTTTTCAGAATTCTGGTCAAGAGAAGTGTTAGCCGAGGGTTCTGCTGTTCTTCTGGGGAAGAGGCCTGCTGCACTGGGCATGACTCCCTCTCCCTCTACCCCTTCTGCTCATTCCCTCTCTATCATAAATAAAAAATATTGCATGGTGCACTAGGTGTTATACATAAACAATGAATCTTAGAACACTACATAAAAAAAATTAATGATGTAGGAGACAAAATGTAAAGTAGGAGGAGGCACCATTTCAACCTGTCCCCTAAAGTGAGCTTATTACCCACCAAAGAACTCTGATCACCCATGAAATCAGCCTGAGATTAAAATGATACACTTATGAATCTCTATGGGGTCAGAAGACTCCAGTGAGCAGAAGCGTTCCATGGTGCATCTTGCCTGCACCAGGGTCAGTACATTCAGCTACATATCCCCTCAGACATCTCTCACCAAAGTGATGAGGAAGAGGAATGCCCAACAGAAGAAAAATTGAGAGACTGGGCCTTCTGCATCAGAGCTATTGGATATGGACATAGACAGTATATTGCAAAGGGAATTCAGGCTAAAAATTATCCAGGAAATAGCTAGGTTGGAGAAAGCTGTTGATGACAAAATGGAATTGATTATTGCAGAAGTGAAAATCACCAGGGATGGGATGATGTCCACAGTGTTCTCAAAGAGTTCCAATCTAATCTAAATTCTCTGAAAGCTAGGGTAACTGAGGCAGAAGTTAAAGTTAGTGACCTGGAGGACAAACAGAGAATAAGGATCAGGAGGAAGCCTAGAACAAACAGCTTAGAAGCCATGAAAACAGAATTAGGGAAATAAATGATGTCATGAAACAGTCCAATGTCAGAATTGTTGGGATACCTGAAAGGGAGGAGAAAGAAAGAAGACTAGAGGATATAGCTAAACAAATTTTCCATGAAAATTTCCCCAATCTCCCAAATAGAACCAGCATTCATGTCCTAGAGGCAGTATCCCTCCCCCAAATCATAGAATGTAGAAAGACCTCGAGACACCTGATAGTGGAAATGATGAATCATAATTGTAGACAGGAGCTCTTGAAAGTAACTTTGGAAAAGAAATTCCTTATGTACAGAGGAAAAAGCCATCAGAATACTGTCATACCTGTCCACAGAAATCTGGAAAGCCAGAAAGGGCTGGCAAGATGTATTCAGGGCTATAAATGAGAAGAACATGCAGCCAAGAATACTTTATTCAGCAAGACTGATGTTCAAAATGGGTGGAGAGATAAAGAGCTTACAAGACCAGCAAGGTTTAAAAGAGTATGTGACCACCAAGTGGACACTGCAGGAAATATTAAGGGGGGGTTGATAAAAGAGGAAAAAATCTAAGAATATCATTGAACAGAAACATATGGAGACAATCTATACAAACAAAGGCCTCACAGATAAAACGAGTCAGTAAAGCACAACTCTCAATAACCACTCTCAATGTGAATGGCCTAAATACACCCATAAAATGACACAGAGTTGCAGATTGGATAAAAAGACAGGACCTATCCATATGTTGTCTACAAGAGACCAATTTTGAAACTCAGGATACATCCAGCCTAAAAGTGAAGGGATGGAGAAGCATCTCTCATGCCAATGGGCCTCAAAAGAAGGCTGGTGTAGCAATTCTTGTACCAGATAAATTAGATTTTAAACTAAGGACTGTAGTCAGAGATACAGAAGGACACTACATCATTCTTATAGGGACTATCCAAAGATCTAACAATTGTAAATATTTATGCCCCCAATATGGGAGCAAACAATTACATAAGAAAACTATTAATCAAGATAAACAAGCATATTGATATGAATACATTCATAGTAGGAGATCTTAACATGCCACTCTCAGTAATAGACAGATGCTCTAAGCAGAAAATCAATAAAGGAACAAGAGAATTAGGGATACCTAGGTGGCTCAGTGAGATAAGCCTCTGCCTTCGATGCAGGTCATGAACTCAGGGTCCTGGGATTGAGTCCCCCATTGGGCTCTCTGCTCAGCGGGGAACCTGCTTCCATCCTTCTTTCTCTGCCTGCCTCTACCTACTAGTGATCTCAGTCTGTCAAATAAATAAATGAATAAAATCTCTAAAAAAAAAAAAAGAGCATTGAATGACACATTGGACCAGATGGACCTCATAGATATATACAGAACATTCCATCCTAAAACAACAGAATACTCATTCTTCTTGAGTGCACATGGAACCTTCTCCAGAACACCACGTACTGAGTAACAAATCAGGGCTCAACTGGTACCAAAAGATTGAGATTACTCCCTGCATATTCTCAGATCACAATTATTCTGAAACTGGAGCTCAACCACAAGGAAAAGTTTGGAAGGAATTCAAACACCTGGAAGCTAAAGATCACCTTGCTTGATTATCTTGGATCAACCAGGATATCAAAGAAAACTTCAACAGTTCATGGAACCCAATGAGAATGAAGCTTCTTTGATCCAAAACTTATGGGATAAAGCAAAGGCAGTCCTACAGGGGAAATACATAGGAATTCAAGCTTCCCATAAAAACATTGCAAAACCCAGAATACACCAGCTGTCTCCACACTTTAAGGAACTGGAGAATAAACAGCAAATTAGGCCAACTTCACACATGAGAAGGGAGGTAATCAAGTTTAGAGCAGAGAAAAATGAGATAGAAACTAGAGATGCAGTAGAATGCATCAAGGAAACTACAAGCTGGCTTTTGAAAGAATAAATAAGATTGATGAACCATTGGACACACAAATCCAAAAGAAAAGACAGAAGGCCCAAATTAATAATTTTTTAAAAAATTTATTTATTTATTTATTTATTTATTTATTTATTTATTTATTCTCAGCATAATAGTACTCATTCTTTTTGCAACACACCCAGTGTTCCATGCAATACATGCCCTCTCTATTACCCTCCACCTGCTTCCCCAACCTCCCAACCCCCACCCCTTCAAAACCCTCACATTGTTTTTCAGAGTCCATAGTCTCCCATGGTTCATCCCCCTTTCCAAATTCCCACAACTCCCTTCTCCTCTCCATCTCCCCATGTCCTCCATGTTCTTTGTTATGCTCCACAAATAAGTGAAACTATATGATACTTGACTCTCTCTGCTTGACTTATTTCGCTCAGCATAATCTCTTCCAGTCCCACCCATGTTGCTACAAAAGTTGGGTATTTATCCTTTCTGATGGAGGCATAATACTCCGTCGTGTATATGGACCACGTCTTCCTTATCCATTCATCCATTGAAGGGCATCTTGGATCTTTCCACAGTTGGCGACCATGGCCATAGCTGCTATAAACATTGGGGTGCAGATGGCTCTATTTTTCACTACATTTGTATCTTTGGGGTAAATAACCATCAGTGCAATTGCAAGGTTATAGGGAAGCTCTATTTTTAATTTCTTAAGGAATGTCCACACTGTTCTCCAAAGTAGCTGCACCAACTTGCATTCCCACCAACAGTGGAAGAGTGGTCCCCTTTCTCCACAACCTCTCCAACACACGTTGTTTCCTGTCTTGCTAATTTTGGCCATTCTGACTGGTGTAAGGTGATATCTCAATGAGGTTTTAATTTGAATCTCCCTGATGGCTAGTGATGATGAGCATTTTTTCATGTGTCTAATAGCCAGTTCTATGTACTCATTGGAGAAGTGTCTGTTCATATCTTCTGCCCATTTTTTTATATGATTATCTGTTTTGTGTGTGTTGAGTTTGAGAAGTTCTTTATAGATCTTGGATATCAACCTTTTGTCTGTACTGTCATTTGCAAATATCTTCTCCCATTCCGTGGGTTGCCTTTTTGTTTTCTTGAGTGTTTTCTTTGCTGTGCAGAAGCTTTGGATCTTGATGAAGTCCAAAAAGTTCATTTTCGCTTTTGTTTCCTTGGCCTTTGGAGACATATCTTGAAAGAAGTCGATGTGGTTGATATTGAAGAGGTTACTGCCTATGTTCTCCTCTAGGATTCTGATAGATTCGTGCCTCACGTTGAGGTCTTTTATCCATTTTGAGTTTATCTTTGTGTACGGTGTAAGAGACTGTTTGAGTTTCATTCTTCTACATATCGCTGTCCAGTTTTCCCAGCACCATTTATTGAAGAGACTATCTTTTTCCATTGTATATTTTTTCCTGTTTTGTCGAAGATTATTAGAACATAGAGTTGAGGGTCCATATCTGCACTCTCCACTCTGTTCCACTGGTCTATGTGTCTGTTTTTATGCCAGTACCATGCTGTCTTGGTGATCACAGCTTTGTAGTAAAGCTTGAAATCAGGTAACATGATGCCACCAGTATTGTTTTTGTTCTTCAACATTTCCTTAGCAATTCAGGATCTCTTCTGATTCCATACAAATTTTAGGATTATTTGCTCCAGCTCTTTGAAAAATACTGGTGGAATTTTGATCGGAATGGCATCAAAAGTATAGATTGCGGGGGGAGTCAAGATGGCGGGGAAGTAGGAGGAGGCACCATTTCAACCTGTACCCTAAAGTGAGCTGATTACCTACCAAAGAACTCTGACCACCCATGAAATCAGCCTGAGATCAGAATTATACACGTCTGGATCTCTACTGGAGCAGAAGACGCCAGTGGCAGGTAAAGCAGACTGGGAGCGTTGGACTGATATCGGAAGATAAACAAAAGGGGGAGGGAGCCACCAGAAGTGACCAATTGGAAAGTAACACCCCAACACGAGAGTGCTCTGCCTCTGGGGACCAGCATTAACTTGGAGTCTGGTTGAAAGCACTCAAAAAACAAACAGCAAAGGATCACGGGGGGTAATAGTTGGAACCTGGGCAGTTAGGGTCAGGGACCTAAGTCCCTGGACCCAGGACAGCTTCCCCTGGCACGGAGCCAGAGAGAGTGTGGCGGAGAAATCAGGTCTCCGTCCCTGAACCGCCAGTGCACCTGAATGCCAGCACACCCGAGAACGAGTGGGGTCTGCTCCCGTGAGGGGCTAGGAGCCTGGCCAGACGGCAATCCTGAAACGCGCATGTCCCACACCCTCCCTTGGGATAGGTGCTCATAGGCGCTAGCCTGGAGCTCTGGCAGCCGGAAAAACCAGACATTCCCAGCCCGGGACAGCGGGAAAATCTCAGTGTGCGATCTCTGCTCGGAACCTCTCTGGCGGTCTGGAGCTGCCTAGACAGCCACCGCTGCCCTGGTTTTGGGGACAACGAGGAGTTCCTGCATCCCCAGGGACAGTGACTCAGAACCGACTCTGCCAGCAGCTTTTGCAAAACAGTCTGAGGCTTCTCTCTGAGTGGGAGGTCGGGGTGCTGTTTGCTCTCCTCTAAACCTCCAAAAACCATCAAAAGCTTTCAAGGCGAGAGAAAGCAGATGAAAGAACATAAAAACCCCCAGAGAACAAAAGGCTGAAAAAAACAGTTTCCTGAAAAAAAAAAGAGCTCACCCCCTTGAGGGGAGCGGGAGGACCTAACTCAGGGAACATCATTGTCTGAAAACCAACGTGGCAGGCCCCTCCCCCAGAAAACCACCCAGGAAGGAAGAAAAAAAAAAAAAAGACTACAAGAGAACAACCACCACTACTTCATAAATACAACTTTTATTTTTAACTCTTTACCAATATTCTGGTTCTTTTTTTTTTATACATACAGATAATTTTTTAACCTATTTACCATCACACTGAGATGTCCAGTACATCAAATTCTTTAATAACCTTCTAACCTGAACTTTTTGATACATACACCCGTGTTTTTCTTTTGCTTTTCTATTTTTTTTAATTCTTTTTAAATTTTAACTTAGTTTAGTCTAGTTTATTCTTTTTTAATTTTTATTTTCTACTATACATATAGAGTTAAACTTCAAGGTAATCCCCTTTCCCTAATCAATGCTACCCCTATAAGCAAACCAGTTTCTAATCCCCCTGTAACTTAGGAAAGTTGAGTCCCTTAACAAAAACATCAAGATACCTTCAGGAAGAATCAAAATAACCTTCCTCACCCACACTGAGAATCTATAACCATTCTCCCAATTTTTCCTTCTGTCAGTGTTTCTGTGAATTTGTGTTTGTCCTGATAATATATAAATCTTATACTTGGGGTTCTTTCTGATGAGGTTCTTCCTTTTTTTTTTTTTTTGCTTATATATACATATTTTTTTCTCTTGTCATATACTTTTATCACTCTTTTTGTTTGTCTGTTTTTGTTTGTATACTCCACAAATCTTACCTTGTGGCCCATTTGGGCTGAGCCTTCTCTTTTATCTTTCCTTTTTTTCCTATCTCTCTCTCTCTCTTTTTTTTTTCCTTTTTTCTTTCCCCCTTTTTTTCTTTCTTCTTCTCTATTTCTTTTTCTTTTCTTTTTTCTCTCATTTGGGTGGGGAATCCTGATTGCACAGAAGCGTTCCAGGGTGCACCTTGACTGCACCACAATCGATAAGTCCAGCTGCATCTGTTCAGTCATCTCTTACCAAAATGACTAGGAGGAGGAATACCCAACAGAAGAAAAATACAGAGGATGGGCCTTCTGCAACAGAGCTAATGGCTATCCACAGAGACAATATGTCAGAAAAGGAATTCAGACTAACAATTATCCAGGCAAATCTAGGTTGGAGAAAGCCATGGATGACCAAACAGAATTGATTAGGGCAGAACTGAAAGCCACCAGGGATGATGTTCACAATGTTAGGGCAGAACTGAAAGCCACCAGGGAAGATGTTCAAAATGCTCTCAATGAGTTCCAATCCAATCTAAATTCTCTAAAAGCTAGAGAAACTGAGACAGAAGATAGAATTAGTGATCTGGAGGACAAACAGATAGAGAGAAAGGATCAGGAGGAAGCCTGGAACAAACAGCTCAGAAGCCACAAAAACAGAATCAGGGAAATAAACGATGCCATGAAAAGTTCCAACGTCAGAATGATTGGAATCCCTGAAGGGGAAGAAAAAGAAAGACGTCTAGAAGATACAGTGGAAGAAGTTGTCTATGAAAATTTTCCCAATCTCACGAATGGAAACAACATTCATGTACTAAAGGCAGAAAGATTTCCCCCCAAGATTTAAGATTCTCAAAAGTCCTCACGGCACCTTATAATTAGAATGGGGAATTATGTTTCAAGAGAGACCCTCTTAAAAGCAGCTAGGACAAAGAAGCTTCTTACATACAGAGGAAAGCCCATTAGAATAACGTCAGACCTTTCCACAGAGACCTGGAAAGCCAGGAAGGGCTGGCAAAATATATTCAGAGTACTAAATGAGAAGAACATGCAACCAAGAATACTCTACCCAGCAAGACTGACATTTAAAATGGATGGAGAGATAAAGAGTTTCCAAGACCGGCAAGGCTTAAAAGACTATGCAACCACCAAGCCGACACTGCAGGAAATATTAAGGGGGGTCCTTTAAAAGAGAAAAAATCCTAAGAATATCATTGAACAGAAATATAGAAACAATATACAGACAGAAAGACTTCAAAGGCAACACGATGTCAATAAAAACCTAACTCTCAATAATCACTCTCAAAGTGAATGGCCTAAATACACCCATAAAACGACACAGGGTTGCAGATTGGATAAACGACAGGACCCATCCATACGTTGTCTACAAGAGACCAATTTTGAAACTAAGGATACACCCAGACTGAAAGTGAAGGGATGGAGAAGCATCTTTCATGCCAATGGGCCTCAAAAGAAGGTCGGGGTAGCGATTCTCATATCAGATAAATTAGATTTTAAACTAAAGACTGTAGTCAGAGATACAGAAGGACACTACATAATTCTTAAAGGGACTATCTGCCAAGACGATCTAACAATTGTGAATATCTATGCCCCCAATATGGGAGCACCCAATTACATAAGAAAACTATTAATCAAGATAAAGAGTCATATTGATATGAATACAATAATAGTAGGAGATCTTAATACGCCTCTCTCAGAAATAGACAGATCATCGAAGCAGAAAATTAATAAAGAAATAAGAGCATTGAATGAGACATTGGACCAGATGGACCTCATAGACATATACAGAACATTCCACCCGAAAACAACAGAATACTCATTCTTCTCAAGTGCACATGGAACCTTCTCCAGAATAGACCACATACTGGGTCACAAAGCAGGACTCAACCGATACCAAAAGCCTGACATTATTCCCTGCATAATCTCCGATCACATTGCTTTGAAACTGGAGCTCAATCACAAGGAAAAGTTCAGAAGGAACTCAAACACATGGAAGCTAAAGACCACCTTGCTTAAGAATGCTTGTATCAACCAGGAGATCAAAGATGATCTTAAACAATTCATGGAAACCAATGAGAATGAAGACACTCGGTCCAAAACCTATGGGATACAGCAAAGGCGGTTCTAAGGGGGAAATACATAGCCATCCAAGCCTCCCTCAGAAACATTGAAAAATCCAGAATACACCAGCTCTCTCTACACCTTAAAGAACTGGAGAATCAACAACAAATCAAACCAACTCCACATGCAAGAAGGGAACTAATCAAGATTAAAGCAGAGATCAATGAGGAAGAAATGAGAGATACAGTAGAACGTATCAATGAAACTAGAAGCTGGTTTTTTGAAAGAATCAATAAGATCGATAAACCATTGGCCACAATAAACCAAAAGAAAAGAGAGAAAGCCCAAATTAATAAAATTATGAATGAAAAGGGAGAAATCACAACTAACACCAACGAAATAGAAACAATCATCAGAAATTATTACCAACAGTTATATGCCAATAAGCTAAGCAACCTAGATGAAATGGATGCATTCCTGGAAAACTACAAACTCCCAAAATTGAACCAGGAAGAAATTTACAACCTGAATAGACCTATATCTAGTAATGAGAGTTAAGCAGTGATCAAAAACTCCCAAAAAACAAGAGCCCAGGACCTGACGGATTCCCTGGGGAATTCTACCAAACTTTCAAAGCAGAAATAACACCAATTCTCCTGAAGCTGTCCCAAAAAATTGAAGCAGAAGGAAAACTTCCAGACTCTTTTTATGAAGCCAGCATTACCCTGATCCCCAAACCAGGCAAAGACCCTACCAAAAAGGAGAATTTCAGACCAATATCACTGATGACTATGGATGCAAAGATTCTCAACAAGATCCTAGCAAACAGGATCCAGCAGCACATGGAACACAGCACAGGATCCAGCAGCACAGGAACACGACTAGGATGCCCACTCTCACCACTCTTGTTCAACATAGTATTAGAAGTCCTAGCAACGGCAATCAGACAACAAAGAGAAATAAAAGGTATCCAAATTGGCAAGGAAGAAGTCAAACTCTCTCTCTTCGCAGATGACATGATTCTTTATATGGAAAACCCCACAGACTCCACCCCCAAACTACTAGAACTCATACAGCAATTCAGTAACGTGGCAGGATACAAAGTCAATGTACAGAAATCAGTGGCTTTCTTATATACTAACAATGAAAATACAGAAAGGGAAATTAGAGAATCAATTCCATTTACTATAGCACCAAGAACCATAAGATACCTGGGCATAAACCTAACCAAAGAAGTAAAGGACCTGTACTCGAGGAACTACAGAACACTCATGAAAGAAATTGAGGAAGACCCAAAAAGATGGAAGACTGTTCCATGCTCTTGTATTGGAAGAATAAACATTGTTAAAATGTCTATACTGCTCAGAGCAATCTATATTTTTTAATGCCATTCCGATCAAAATTCCATCGGTATTTTTCAAAGAGCTGGAGCAAATAATCCTAAAATTTGTATGGAGTCAGAAGAGACCCCGAATTGCTAAGGAAATGTTGGAAAACAAAAACAAAACTGGCAGCATCACGTTACCCGATTTCAAGCTTTACTACAAAGCTGTGATCACCAAGACATCGTGGTACTCGCATAAAAACAGACACATAGACCAGTGGAACAGAGTGGAGAGCCCAGATATGGACCCTCAACTCTATGGTCAAATAATGTTCGACAAAACAGGAAAAAATATTCAATGGAAAAAAGACAGTCTCTTCAATAAATGGTGCTGGGAAACCTGTACAGTGATATGTAGAAGAATGAAACTCGACCATTCTCTTACACTGTACACAAAGATAAACTCAAAATGGATAAAAGACCTCAATGTGAGACAGGAATCTATCAGAATCCTAGAGGAGAACATAGGCAGGAACCTCTTCGATATCAGCCACAGCAACTTCTTTCAAGATATGTCTCCAAAGGCCAAGGAAACAAAAGCAAAAATGAACTTTTGGGACCTCATCAAGATCAAAAGCTTCTGCACAGCAAAGGAAACAGTCAACAAAACAAAGAGGCAACCCACGGAATGGGAGAAGATATTTGCAAATGACAGTACAGACAAAAGGTTGATATCCAGGATCTATAAAGAACTTCTCAAACTCAACACACACAAAACAGATAATCATATCAAAAAATGGGCAGAAGATATGAACAGAGACTTCTCTGAAGAAGACTTACAAATGGCTATCAGACATATGAAAAAATGTTCATCATCACTAGCCATCAGGGAGATTCAAATTAAAACAACACTGAGATACCACCTAACACCAGTTAGAATGGCCAAAATTAGCAAGACAGGAAACAACGTGTGTTGGAGAGGATGTGGAGAAAGGGGAACCCTCTTACACTGTTGGTGGGAATGCAAGTTAGTGCAGCCACTTTGGAGAACAGTGTGGAGACTCCTGAAGAAATTTAGAGCTTCTGTATGACCCTGCAATTGCACTGCTGGGTATTTACCCCAAAGATACAGATGTAGTGAAATGAAGGGCCATTTGTACCCCAATGTTTATTGCAGCAATGGCTACGGTCGCAAACTGTGGAAAGAACCAAGATGCCCTTCAACGGATGAATGGATAAGGAAGATGTGGTCCATATACACAATGGAGTATTATGCCTCCATCAGAAAGGATGAATACCCAACTTTTGTAGCAACATGGACGGGACTGGAAGAAATTATGCTGAGCGAAATAAGTCAAGCAGAGAGAGTCAAGTATCATATGGTCTCACTTATTTGTGGAGCATAACAAATATCATGGAGGACATGGGTTGATGGAGCGGAGAGGGAGTTGAGGGAAACTGGAAGTGGAGATGAACCATGAGAGACTATGGACTCTGAAAAACAACCAGAGGGTTATATAGGGGCGGCGGGGGGGGTGGGGGGGTGGGGTGGGAGGTTGAGAAACCAGGTGGTGGGTAATAGCGAGGGCACGTACTGCATGGAGCTCTGGGTGGGATGCCAAAACAATGAACACTGTTATGCTGTAAATAAACAACAACAACAAAAAAGTATAGATTGCTCTAGGCAGTATAGACATTTTAACAATGTTAATTCTTCCGATCCAAGAGCATGGAACGGTCTTCCATCTTTTTGTGTTTTCTTCAATTTTGTTCATGAGTGTTCTGTAGTTCCTTGCATACAGATACTTTACCTCTTTGTTTATGTTTATTCCCAGGTATCTTATGGCTCTTGGTGCTATAGTAAATGCAATCGATTCTCTAATTTCCCTATCTGTATTTTCATTGGTAGTGTATAAGAAAGCCACTGATTTCTGTACATTGACTTTGTATCCTGCCACGTTATTGAATTGCTGTATGAGTTCTAGTAGTTTGGTCTGTAAGGTTTTCCATATAAAGAATCATGTCATCTGCGAAGAGAGAGAGTTTGACTTCTTCCTTGCCAATTTGGATACCTTTTATTTTTCTTTGTTTTCTCATTGAAGTTGCTAGGACTTCTAATACTATGTTGAACCAGAGTGGTGAGAGTGGGCATCCTTGTCATGTTCCTGATCTCAATGGGAAGGCTGCAAGCTTTATCCCATTGAGGATGATATTTGTGGTGGGTCTTTCATAGATAGATTTTATGAAGTTCAGGGATGTTCCCTCTATCCCGATACTTTGAAGTGATTTAATGAGGAACTGGTGCTGGATTTTGTCAAATGCTATTTCTGCATCAATTGAGAGGACCATGTGGTTCTTCTCTCCTCTCTTATTGATGTGTTCTATCACACTGATTGATTTGTGAATGTTGAACCACCCTTGCAACCCAGGGATGAATCTTACCTGGTCATGGTGGATAATCTTTTTAATGTGCTGCTGCATCCTGCTTGCTAGGATCTTGTTGAGTGTTTAGCATCCATATTCATCAGTGATATTGGTCTCAAATTCTCCTTTTTGGTAGGGTCTTTGCCTGGTTTGGGGATCAGGGGAATGCTGGCTTCATAAAAAGAGTCTGGACATTTTCCTTCTGCTTCAATTTTTTGAAAAAGCTTCAGGAGAATTGGTGTTATTTCTGCTTTGAAAGTTTGGTAGAATTCCCCAGGGAATCTGTCAGGTCCTGGGCTCTTGTTTTTTGGGAGGTTTTTGATCACTGCTTAACTCTCATTACTAGATATCGGTCTATTCGGGTTGTCAATTTCTTCCTGGTTCAATTTTGGGAGTTTATAGTTTTCCAGGAATGCATCCACTTCATCTAGGTTGCTTAGCTTATTGGCATATAACTGTTGGTAATAGTGTCTGATGATTGTTTCTATTTCCTTGGTGTTCGTTGTGATCTCTCCCTTTTCATTCATAATTTTATTAATTTGGGCTTTCTCTCTTTTCTTTTGGATTAGTGTGGCCAATGGTTTACCAGCCTCCAGCTTCATTGATACGTTCTACTGTATCTCTGGTGTCTAGCTCATTGATCTCTGCTCTAATCTTGATTATTTCTCTTCTTGCATGTGGAGTTGGTTTGATTTGTTTTTGATCTCCATTTCTGTAAGATGTAGAGACAGCTGGTGTATTCTGGAGTTTTCCATTTTTTTGAGGGAGGCTTGGATGGCTATGCATATCCCTCTTAGTACCGCCTTTGCTGTATCCCATAGGTTTTGGACCGAAGTGTCTTCATTCTCATTGGCTTCCATGAATTGTTTAAGGTCTTCTTTGATCTCCTGGTTGATCCAAGCATTCTTAAGCAAGGTGTTCTTTGGCTTCCAGCTGTTTGCGTTTCTTCTGAACTTTTCCTTGTGGTTGAGCTCCAGTTTCAAAGCATTGTGATCTGAGAATATGAAAGAAATAAGGTCAGTCTTTTGGTATCGGTTGAGTCCTGCTTTGTGACAGAGTATGTCAGCTATTCTGGAGAAGGTTCCATGTGCAATTTTGAAGAATGAGTATTCTCCTGTTTTAGGGTGGAATGTTCTGTTGTGTCTATGAGGTCCATCTAGTCCAATGTTTCACTCAATGCTCTTATTTCTTTATTTATTTTCTGCTTCAATGATCTGTATATTACTGAGAGTGATGTATTAAGATCTCCTACTATCAATGTATTCATACCAATGTGACCCTTTATCTTGATTAATAGTGTTTTTATGTCATTGGCTGCTCCCATATTGGGGGCATATATATTTATAATTGTTAGATAATTGTGGTGGACAGTCCCTTTAAGAAAGATGTAATGTCCTTCTTTATCTCTGACTACAGTCTTTAGTTTAAAATCTAATTTGTCTGATATGAGAATCGCTACCCTGGCCTAATTCTGAGGCCCATTGTCATGAAAGACGCTTCTCCATCCCTTCACTTTCAGTCTGGGTGTATCCTTAGTTTCAAAATGGGTGTCTTGTAGACAACAGATGGATGGGTCCTGTCTTTTTATCCAATCTGCAACCCAGTGTCATTTTATGGGTGTGTTTAGGCCATTCACATTGGGAGTGATTATTGATAGATAGGTTGTGATTGACATCTTGTTACCTTTGAAGTCTTTCTGTCTGTAGATTGTCTCTATATTTCTGTTCAATGATATTCTTAGGATTTTTTCTCTTTTATAGGACCCCCCTTAATATTTCCTGCAGTGTTGGCTTTGTGGTCGCATGGTCTTTTAAGCATTTCCAGTCTTGGAAACTCTTTATATCTCCATCCATTTTGAATTTCAGTGTTGCTGGATAAAGTATTCTTGGTTGCATGTTCTTCTCATTTTGTACTCTGAATATATTTTGCCAGCCCTTCCTGGCTTGCCAGGTCTCTGTGGACAGGTCTGACATTATTCTAATGGCCTTTCCTCTGTATGTAAGGAGCATCTTTTTGCTGGATGCTTTTAAGAGGGTCTGTATAGAAGCATAATTCTTCATTTTAACTATTAGGTGTTGTGAGGTCTTTCGAGAATCTAAGATCTTGGGGAGAAACTGCTCTGCCTGTAGTACATGAACGTTGTTTCCATTCATGAGATTATGAAAATTTTCATAGACAACTTCTTCCACTATATCTTCTAGACTTCTTTTTTTTCCTCCCCTTCAGGGATTCCAACAATTCTGACGTTGGAACGTTTCATGGCTTCATTTATTTCCCTGATTCTGTTTTGGTGGCTTCTGAGCTGTTTGTTCCAGGCTTCCTCCTGATCCTTTCTCTCTATCTGTTTGTCCTCCAGATCACTAATTCTACCTTCTATCTCAGTTACTGTAGCTTTTAGACAATTTAGATTAGATTGGAATTCATTGAGAGCATTTTGAACATCATCCCTGGTGGCTTTCAGTTCTGCCCTAACATTGTGAACATCATCCCTGTTGGCTTTCAGTTCTGTCCTAATCAATTCTGTTTGGTCATCCATGACTTTCTCCAACCTAGCTATTGCCTGGATAATTGTTAGCCTAAATTCCTTTTCTGACATATTGTCTATGTGGATAGCCATTAGTTCTGTTGTAGAAGGTCCATCCTCTGTATTTTTCTTCTGTTGGGCATTCTTCCTCCTAGTTATTTTGGTAAGAGATAACTGAACAGATGCAGCTGGATGTATCAATTGTGGTGCAGTCACGGTGAACCCTGGAACACTTCTGTGCAATCAGGATTCCTCACCCAAATGAGAGAAAAAAGAAAAGAAAAAGAAATAGAGTAGAAAGAGACAAAAAAAATAAAAGAGAAAAGAAAAAAAATAGAGAGAGAGAGAGACAGGAAAAGAAGGGAAGATAAAAGAGAAGGCTCAGGGGCACCTGGGTGGCTCAGTGATTTAGGTCGCTGCCTTCAACTCGGGTCATGATCTCAGGGTCCTGGGATCGAGTCCCACATCGGTCTCTCTGCTCTGCAGGGAGCCTGCTTCCCTCTCACTCTCTCTCTGCCTGCCTCTCTGCCTGCTTGTGATCTCTCTCTGTCAAATAAATAAATAAATATTCTTAAAAAAATAAAAGAGAGAAGGCTCAGCCCAAATGGGCTCCAAGGTAAGATTTATGAAGTATACAAACAAAAAGAGACAAACAAAAGACAGTTAAAAGTATATGACAAGAGAAAAAAAAATATATATATATAAGAAAAAAAAAAAAAAGAACCTCAGTGTAGGCAATGAAGGTTATTTTGATTCTTCCTGGATGTATCTTGATGTTTTTGTTAAGGGACTCAACTTTCCTAAGATAAAGGGAGATTAAAAATTGATTTGCCTATAGGGGTAACATTGATTGGGAAAGGGGATTACCTTGAAGTTTAACTCTATATTTATATTAGAAAATAAAAATTAAAAAAGAATAAACTAGACTAAACTAAATTAAGATTTAAAGAAATTTAAAAAATAGAAAAGCAAAAGAAACACACAGGTGTATGTAACAAAAAGTTCAGGTTAGAAGGTTATTAAGGAATTTGATGTACTGGACATCTCTCTGTGATGGTAAATAGGTTAAAGAATTATCTATATGTATAAAAAAAAGAACCAGAATATTGGTAAAGAGTTAAAAATAAAAGTTGTATTTTGGAAGTAGTGGTTGTTGTTCTCTTGTCATCTTTTAATTTTCTTCCTTCCTGGTTGGTTTTCTGGGGGAGGGGCCTGCCACGTGGGTTTTCAGACAATGATATTCCCTGAGTTAGGTCCTCTTCAAGGGGATGGGCTCTGAGGAAACCTTTTTTTTTTTTTTTTAAGGCTTTTGTTCTCTGGAGGTTTTTATGTTCTTTCATCTGTTTTATCTTGTCTTGACAGCTTTTGATTGTTTGTGGATGTTTAGAGGAGAGCAAACTGCACCCAGACCTCCCTCTCAGAGAGAAGCCTAGAATGCTCTGCAGAGCTGCTGGCAGAGTTAGTTCTGAGTCACGGTCCCTGGGGATGCAGGATTCCTCCTTGTACCCAATACCATGGCAGCGGCGGCTGTCTGGGCAGCTCCAGACCGCCAGAGAGGTTCCAAGCAATGATCACATACTGAGATTTTCCCGCTGGCCCCATCTGGGAATGTCTGGTTTTTCAGGATGCCAGAGCTCCAGGCTAGTACCTGTGCACATCTCTCCCAGGGGATGGTGTGGGACGCACGAGTTTCAGGAATGCCGGCTGGCCATGCTCCCAACCCCTGTTGGGAGTCGGACCCCACGTGTTCTCAGGCGCGCTGGTGGCTCAGGCACGCTGGTTGCTCAGGGACCAAGACCTGCTTTCTCTGCTGTACTCTCTCTGGCTCAGTACCAGGGGAGGCTGTCCTGGGTCCTGGGACTTAAGCTCCTGTCCCTGCCCACCCCGATTCCCACAATATCCCCCCCGCGATCTTTTGTTCTTTTCTTTTTGAGTGCTTTCAACCAGACTCCAAGCTAATGCTGGTCCCCAGACACAGGGCACTCTTGTTTTGGGGTAGTACTTTCCAATCAGTCACCTCTGGTGGCTCACTCCCCCTTTTGTTTATCTTCCGATATCAGTCAGACATTCCCACTCTGTTTTACCTGCCAATGATGTCTTCTGCTCCTGTAGAGATCCAGACATGTATAATTCTGATTGCAGGCTGATTTCATGGGTCATCGGAGTTCTTTGGTAGGTAATCAGCTCACTTTAGGGTACAGGTTGAAATGGCACCTCCTCCTACTTCCCTGCCATCTTGACCCCACTCCAAATTAATAAATTTATGAATGAAAAGGGAGAGATCTCAACTAACACCAAGGAAGTAGAAGCAATCATCAGAAATCATTATTAACATTTAAATGCCAATATATTAAGCAACCTAGATGAAATGGATGCATTCCTGGAAAACTATGAACTTTGAAAACTGAACCAGGAAGAAATTGACATATGACATATATCTATGAATAGATAGATATCTAGTAACAAGATTGAAGCACTGATCAAAACCTCCCAGAAAACAAGACCGCAGAACCTGACAGATTCCCTGGAGAATTTCACCAAGCATTCAAAGAAGAAATAAGACCTATTCTCCTGAAGCTGTTTCAAAAAATTGAAGCAGAAGAAAAACTTCCAGAGTCTTTTTATGAAGCCAGCATTACCCTGATCCCCAAACTAGGCAAAGACACCACCAAAAAGGAGAATTTCAGACTAATATCAATGATGAAAATGTATGCTAAGATTCTCAACAAGATCCTAGCAAATAGGATCCTACAACATATTAAAATGATTATCCACCATGACCAGGTGAGATTCATCCCTGGGTTGCAAGGATGGTTCAACATTCGCAAATCAATCAATGTGATAGTACAAATCAACAAGAGAAGAGAGAAGAAGCACATGGCCCTCTCAATTGATGCAGAAGAAGCATTTGAAAAAATGCTATTGGTCCTCTCAGTTGATGCCAAAAAGCATTTGAAAAAAAAAGCATCTATTCCTGATTAAAACCTTCAAAGTATAGGGATAGAGGGAACATTCCTGAATTTCATAAAATCTATTTAAGAAAAATCCACAGCAAATATCATCTTCAAAGAGAAAAAGTTCACAGCCTTCCCGTTGAGAGCAGTAGCACTACAAGGATGCCCACTCTCACCACTCTTGTTCAACGTAGTATCAGAATTCCTAGCAACAGCAATCAGACACCAAAGAGAAATGAAAGGTATGCAAATTGGCAAAGAGGAAGTCAAACTCTCTGTCCTCACAGATGACATGATACTTTATATGGAATATCCATAAGACTCCACCCTCAAACTACTAGAACTCATACGGCAATTCAGTAACGTGGCACAATACAAAATAAATGTACAGAAATCTTATACACTAACAATGAAAATACAAAAAGGGAATTAGAGAATTGATTCCATTTACTATAGCACCAAGAACCATAAGATACCTGGGAGTAACCTAACCGAAGAGGTAAAGGATCTGTACCCGAGGAACTACAGAACACTCATGAAAGAAATTGAAGACACAAAAAGATAGAAGACCTTCCATGCTCATGGAACAAAAGAATAAATATTGTTAAAAATGTCTTTACTGCATAGAGCAATCTATACTTTTAATGCCATTCTGATAAAAATTCCACCGGTAATTTTCAAAGACATGGAGAAAACACTCTTAAAATTTGTATGGAATCAGAAGAGCCCCCGAAATATTAAAGAAATATTGAAAAAGAAAAATAAAACTAGCAGCATCACGTTGCCCGAGTTCAAGCTTCACTACAAAGCTGTGATCAACAAGATAGCATGGTACTGGCATAAAAACAGACATAGACCAGTGAAACGGAGTAGAGAGCCCAGATATGGACCCTCAACTCTATGGTCAAATGATCTACAAAAAAGCAGGAGAAAATATACAGTGGAAAAAAGACAGACTCTTCAATAAATAGTGCTGGGAAAATTGGACAGCTATATGTAGAAGAATGAAACTCGACCATTCTCTTACACCGTACACAGAGATCAACTTGAAATGGAAAAAAGACCTCAATGCGAGACAGGAATCCATCAGAATACTAGAGGAGAACATAGGCAGTAACATCTTCGATATCAGCCACAGCAACGTCTTTCAAGATATGTCTCCCAGGTCAAAGGAAGCAAAAGCCAAAACGAACTTTTGGGACTTCATCAAGATCATAAGCTTCTGCACAGCAAAGGAAACAGTCAAGAAAATAAAGAACCAATCCACGGAATGGGAGAAGATATTTGCAAATGACAGTACAGACAAAAGTTTGATATCCAGGATCTATAAAGAACTTCTCAAACTTAACACACAATAAACAGATAATCATGTCAAGAAATGGGAAGAGGACATGAACAGACACTTCTCCAAAGAAGACATATAAATGGCTCTCAGACACATGAAAAAATGTTCATCATCACTAGCCATCAGGGAGAGACCATCAAAACAGCATTGAGATACCACCTTACACCAGTTAGAGTGGCCTAAATTAACAAGACAGGAAGCAACGTGTGTTGGAGAGGATGTGGAGAAAGGGGAACCCTCTTACACTGTTCGTGGGAATGCAAGTTGGTACAGCCACTTTGGAGAACAGTGTGGAGATTCCTCAAGAAATTAAAAGTAGAGATTCCCTATGACCCTGCAATTGCACTACTGGGTATTTACCCCAAAGATACAGATGTAGTGAAAAGAATGGCCATCTCTACCCCAATGTTTATTGCAGCAATGGCCATGGTTGCCAAACTGTGGAAAGAACCAAAATGCCCTTCAATGGACGAATGGATAAGGAAGATGTGGTCCATATACATGATGGAGTATTATGCCTCCCTCAGAAAGGATGAATATGCAACTTTTGTATCAACATGGATAGGACTGTATGAGATTATGCTGATTGAAATAAGTCAAGCAGAGAGTGTCAATTATCATATCGTTTCATTTATTTGTGGAGCATAAGAAATAACATGGAGGACATGGGGAGGTGAAGAGGAGAAGGGAGTAGAGGCAAATTGGAACAGTAGATGAACCATGAGAGACTTTGGACTCTGAAAAACAACCTGAGGGTTTTGAAGTTGTGGGGGTGGGTGGGCCTGGTATTGGGTACTATGGAAGTCACGTATTGCATGGAGCCCTGCGTGTGGTGCATAAACAACGAATTCTGATTCACTGAAAAGAAATTTAAAAATAATAAATAATAATAAGAAGAAAACAGAAAAGAAAAATGTGACTTTGATTTCTGGAAATGTTCTTTTCCTTCATCTAGGTGTTGCTTACACAGGTGTGTTCAGGTGTTTATCAACAGTTATATGCCAATAAGTTAAGCAACCTAGATGAAGTGGATGCATTCCTGGAAAAATATAAACACCCAAAATTGAACCAAGAAGAAATTGAAAAATTGAATAAACCAATATCTAGTAACGAGATTGAAGCAGTGATCAAAACCTCCCAAAAAACAAGAGCCCAGGACCTGACGGATTTCCTGGGAAATTCTACCAAACTTTCAAAGAAGAAATAACACCAATTCTCCTGAAGCTGTTTCAAAAAATGGAAGCAGAAGGACAACTTCCAGACTCTTTTTATGCAGCCAGCATTACCCTAATCCCCAAACCAGGCAAAGACCCTACCAAAAAGGAGAATTTCAGACCAATATCACTGATCAATATGGATGCTACGATTCTCAACACGATCCTAGCAAACAGGATCCAGCAGCACATTAAAAAGATCATCCACCATGACCAGGTGGGATTCATCCCTGGGTTACAAGGTTGGTTCAACATTCGCAAATCAATCAATGTGATAGAACAAATCAATAGAACAAAACCACATGGTCCTCTCAATTGATGCAGAAAAAGCATTTGACAAAATACATCATCCGTTCCTGATGAAAACGCTTCAAGTATAGGGATAGAGGGAACATTCCTGAACTTCATAAAATCTATCTATGAAAGACCCACAGCAAATATCATCCTCAATGGGAAAAAGCTTGCAGCCTTCCCGTTGAGATCAGGAGCACGACAAGGATGCCCACTCTCACCACTCTTGTTCAACATAGTATTAGAAGTCTTAGCAACAGCAATCAGACAACAAAGAGAAATAAAAGGTATCCAAATTGGCAAGGAAGAAGTCAAACTCTCTCTCTTCGCAGATGACATGATTCTTTATATGGAAAACCCCACAGACTCCACCCTCAAACTACAAGAACTCATACAGCAATTCAGTAACGTGGCAGGATACAAAGTCAATGTACAGAAATCAGTGGCTTTCTTATACACTAACAATGAAAATACAGAAAGGCAAATTAGAGAATCGATTGTATTTACTATAGCACCAAGAACCGTAAGATACCTGGGAATAAACCTAACCAAATAGGTAAAGGATCTGTACTCGAGGAACTACAGAACACTCATGAAAGAAACTGAAGAAGACACAAAAAGATGGAAAACCATTCCATGCTCTTGGATTGGAAGAATAAACATTGTTAAAATGTCTATACTGCCTAGAGCAATCTATACCTTTAATGCCATTCCGATCAAAATTCCACCGGTATTTTTCAAAGAGCTGGAGCAAAGAATCCTAAAATTTGGATGGAATGAGAAGAGACCCCGAATTGCTAAGGAAATGTTGAAAAACAAAAACAAAACTGGCGGCATCACGTTACCTGATTTCAAGCTTTACTACAAAGCTGTGATCATCATGACAGCATGGTACTGGCATAAAAATAGGCACATATACCAGTGGAAGACAGTAGAGAGGCCAGATATGAACCCTCAACTCTATTGTCAAATAATCTTCGACAAAGCAGGAAAGAATATACAGTGTAAAAAAGACAGTCTCTTCAATAAATGGTGCTGGGAAACCTGGACATCTATATGTAGAAGAATGAATCTCGACCATTTTCTTACACCATTGTGGGAAGCCGCAGTAAGGCTAGAGACAAGAGCCAAACCAGGCTCTGACTTATGCCTCCTCCAACATCTCACTGCCTGATTTAAGGCAAAGTATAATGGAGTTGAGTTTGCATTGAGAAAGAGCCTTTGCTATTTGCTGCTTGCTCCCCTATGTGACTTCTCACATGCTCCTCTAGATAGTTGACCTTCAAGACAGCCTAGGTGCACTCATTAGTCTTCTCGTGGTTCTTGCTATCCTGTTATAAGCTACTAGATAATCTTTTAAGTGTGTTTATATTGGAATGATGTTTACCATCCACCATCTGGCATCGGTATGTCTGTAGCTAGTCATTAGTGGAAGTGATTATGGAGCTGATATGTAAACCTTTAATCATGCAGCAACACTTAGATAAATCACCTTTTCATTGTAAGACTTCTATATATTCCCATGGTTTTACTAATTAAGCGGCATAGGTGGAAATCATCCCCTATGCTCCTTCTGCCCCCGTCTCTTTGTCTCTTTAATTTCTTTTCACCATCCTTTTACCCTCAGGTTACTTGATCAATTTGTCACACGGGCCATGGCAAGTGGCGCCCAAACAGGGAAAGTGAGCAAAGGTCAAGGGAGTGCCACGCATACACAGGTAAGTAGTTACCACCATTCAGGTAAGAGGCGCCCGGACAGCATGGGCGACAGCAGGAGTATATAATGGGGCACTCTCAATCTGTGGAACAGGATCTCTTTGTGACTGCATTACAGGCTCTTTTAAAACAAAAAGGGTCCAAAGTCTCAAAGAAGGCTTTGCAACAATTTTTTGAAGTTATTTCAGCACTTTGTCCTTGGTTTCCTAAAGAGGGAACAGTGAATTTGCAATTATAGCAGAAGGTGGGTCAGGAAATTAAAAATCAGTTAAAAATTAGGGGCCCCGACACCTGCCCTGAAGGAACAATGAAAATTGGGAAGATATTAGAGAGGGTTTAGATCCGTAACATTCTATTGATATAATTTCCATCACCTGTCAAGAATCCTCTTATGACTTAATAGAGGAAGAGACTCAAACATATATGAAAGTTTAGGAGTCAAGATGGCGGGGAAGTAGGAGGAGGCACAGTTTCAACCTGTACCCTAAAGTGAGCTGATTACCTACCAAAGAACTCCGACCACCCATGAAATCATCCTGAGATAAGAATTATACACGTCTGGATCTCTACAGGAGCAGAAGACGCCAGTGGCAGGTAAAGCAGACTGGGAACGTCGGACTGATATTGGAAGATAAACAAAAGGGGGAGGGAGCTACCAGAGGTGACCGATTGGAAAGAAATACCCCAATACGAGAGTGCCCTGCATCTGGGAACCAGCATTAACTTGGAGTCTGGTTGAAATCACTCAAAAAACAAAGAGCAGAGGATCGCGGGGGAGGGAAATAGTGGGAACCTGGGCGGTTAGGGTCAGGGACCTAAGTCCCTGGACCCAGGACACCCTCCCCTGGTGCTGAGCCAGAGAGAGTGCAGGAGAGAAATCACGTCTCCATCCCTGAGCCGCCAGTGCACCTGACCCCTCAGCGCGCCCAAGAACGAGTGGGGTCTGGCTCCCATGAGGGGCTGGGAGCCTGGCCAGATAGCAATCCTGAAATGCAACTGTCCCACACCCTCCCTTGGGAGAGGTGCTCATAGGTGCTAGCCTGGAGCTCTGGCATCTGGAAAAACCAGACATTCCCAGCCCGGGACAGTGGGAAAATCTCAGTGTGCGATCTCTGCTCGGAACTTCTCTGGTGGTCTGGAGCTGCCTAGACAGCCGCCATTGCCCTGGTATTGGGTACAAGGAGGAGCTCCTGCATCCCCAGGGACAGTGACTCAGAACTGACTCTGCCAGCAGCTCTGCAGAACATTCTCTGAGAGGGAGGTCGGGGTGCAGTTTGCTCTCCTCTAAAACTCCAAAAACCACCAAAAGCTGTCAAGGCGAGAGAAAACAGATGAAAGATCATAAAAACCCCCAGAGAACAAAATCCTGAAAAAAATAGTTTCCTCAGAGCCCACCCCCTTGAGGGGAGTGGGAGGACCTAACTCAGGGAACATCATTGTCTGAAAACCGACGTGGCAGGCCCCTCACCCAGAAAACCAACCAGGAAGGAAGAAAAAAAAAAAGACTACAAGAGAACAACCACCACTACTTCATAAATACAACTTTTATTTTTAACTCTTTACCAATATTCTGGTTCTTTTTTTTATACATACAGATAATTTTTAACCTATTTACCATCACACTGAGATGTCCAGTACATCAAATTCTTTTATAACCTTCTAACCTGAACTTTTTGATACATACACCTGTGTTTTTCTTTTGCTTTTCCATTTTTTTAAATTCTTTTTTAATTTTAACTTAGTATAGTCTAGTTTATTCTTTTTTAATTTTTATTTTCTACTATACACATAGAGTTAAACTTCAAGGTAATCCCCTTTCCCCAATCAATGCTAGCCCTATAGGCAAGCCAGTTTCTAATCCCCTGTAACTTAGGAAAGTTAAGTCCCTTAACAAAAACATCAAGATATATTCAGGAAGAATCAAGATAACCTTCCTCACCCACACTGAGAATTTATAAACGTCTCCCAATTTTTCCTTCTGTCAGTGTCTCTGTGAATTTGTGTTTGTCCTGATAATATATAAATCTTATACTAGGGGTTCTTTCTGATGAGGTACTTTCTTTTTTTGCTTATATATGTATATTTTTTTCTCTTGTCATATACTTTTATCAGTCTTTTTGTTTTTCTGTTTTTGTTTGTATACTTCATAAATCTTACGTTGTGGTCCATTTGGGCTGAGCCGTCTCTTTTATCTTCCCTTTTTTTCCTCTCTCTCTCTCTCTCTCTCTCCTTTTTTTTCCTTTTTTCTTTTCCTTTTTTTTTCCCCTTTCTTCTTCTCTTTTTCTTTTTCTTTTCTTTTCCCTCTTATTTGGGTGGGGAATGCTGATTGCACAGAAGTGTTCCAGGGTGCACCTTGACTGCACAACAACTGATAAGTCCAGCTGCATATGTTCAGTCATCTCTTACCAAAATGACTAGGAGGAGGAATACCCAACAGAAGAAAAATACAGAGGATGGACCTTCTGCAACAGAGCTAATGGCTATCGACATAGAAAATATGTCAGAAAAGGAATTCAGACTAACAATTATCCAGGCAATAGCTAGGTTGGAGAAAGCCATGGATGACCAAACAGAATTGATTAGGGCAGAACTGAAAGCCACCAGGGATGATGTTCACAATGTTAGGGCAGAACTGAAAGCCACCAGGGATGATATTCAAAATGCTCTCAATGAGTTCCAATCCAATCTAAATTCTCTAAAAGCTAGGGTAACTGAGACAGAAGATAGAAATAGTGATCTGGAGGACAAACAGATAGAGAGAAAGGATCAGGAGGAAGCCTGGAACAAACAGCTCAGAAGCCAAGAAAACAGAATCAGGGAAATAAATGATGCCATGAAACGTTCCAAGGTCAGAAGTATTGGAATCCCTGAAGGGGAGGAAAAAGAAAGAAGTCTAGAAGATATAGTGGAAGAAGTTGTCTATGAAAATTGTCCCAATCTCACGAATGGAAACAACGTTCATGTACTAGAGGCAGAGAGATTTCCTCCCAAGATTTTAGATTCTCGAAAGTCCCCATGACACCTTATAGTTAGAATGAGGAATTATGTTTCATGACAGACCCTCTTAAAACCAGCTAAGACAAAGAAGCTTCTTACATACAGAAGAAAGCCATTTAGAATAATGTCAGACCTGTCCACAGAGACCTGGCAAGCCAGGAAGGGCTGGCAAAATATATTCAGAGTACTAAATGAGAAGAATATGCAAGTAAGAATACTCTATACAGCAAGACTGACATTTAAAATGGATGGAGAGATAAAGAGTTTCCAAGACCGGCAATGATTAAAAGACTATACAACCACCAAGCTGACACTGCAGGAAATATTAAGGAGGGTCTTATAAAAGCGAAAAAATCCTAAGAATATCACTGAACAGAAATATAGAAACAATCTACAGACAGAAAGATTTCAAAGGTAACACGATATCAGTAAAAACCTATCTCTCAATAATCACTCTCAATGTGAATGGCCTAAATGCGCCCATAAAACGACACAGGTTTGCAGATTGTATAAAACGACAGGACCCATCCATATGTTGTCTACAAGAGACCCATTTTGAACCTAAGGATATACCCAGACTGAAAGTGAAGGGATGGAGAAGCATCTTTCATGCCAATGGGCCTCAAAAGAAGGCCGGGGTAGCGATTCTCATATCACATAAATTAGATTTTAAACTACAGACTGTAGTCAGAGATACAGAAGGACACTACATAATTCTTAAAGGGACTATCCGCCAAGATGATCTAACAATTGTGAATATCTATGCCCCCAATATGGGAGCACACAATTACATAAGAAAACTATTACTCAAGATAAAGAGTCATATTAATATGAATACAATAATACTAGGAGATCTTAATACGCCTCTCTCAGAAATAAACAGATCATCGAAGCAGAAAATTAATAAAGAAACAAGAGCATTGAATGAAACATTGCATCAGATGGACCTCATAGACATATACAGAACATTCCACCCTAAAACAACAGAATACTCATTCTTCTCAAGTGCACATGGAACCTTCTCCAGAATAGACCCCATACTGGGTCACAAAGCAGGACTCAACCGATACCAAAAGCCTGACATTATTCCCTTCATATTCTCAGACCACATTGCTTTGAAACTGGAGCTCAATCACAAGGAAAAGTTCAGAAGGAACTCAAACACATGGAAGCTAAAGACCACCTTGCTTAAGAATGCTTGGATCAACCAGGAGATCAAAGATGAACTTAAACAATTCATGGAAACCAATGAGAATGGAGACACTTCGGTCCAAAACCTATGGGATACAGCAAAGGCGGTTCTAAGGGGAAATAAATAGAAATCCAAGCCTCCCTCAAAAAAAAAATGGAAAAATCCAGAATACACCAGCTGTCTCTACACCTTAAAGAACTGGAGAATCAACAACAAATCAAACCAACTCCACATGCAAGAAGGGAAATAATCAAGATTATAGCAGAGATCAATGAGGTAGACACCAGAGATACAGTAGAATGTATCAATGAAACTAGAAGCTGGTTTTTTGAAAGAATCAATAAGATTGATAAACCATTGGCCACACTAATCCAAAAGAAAAGAGAGAAAGCCCAAATTAATAAAATTATGAATGAAAAGGGAGAGATCAGAACTAACACCAAGGAAAAAGAAACAATCATTAGAAATTTTTACCAACAGTTATATGCCAATAAGCTAAGCAACCTAGATGAAATGGATGCATTCCTGGATACCTACAAACTCCCAAAATTGAACCAGGAAGAAATTGACAACCTGAATAGACCAATATCTAGTAATGAGATTAAAGCAGTGATCAAAAACCTCCCAAAAAACAAGAGCCCAGGACCTGACGGATTCCCTGGCTAATTCTACCAAACTTAAAAAAAAAATAACCCCAATTCTCCTGAAGCTCTTCCAAAAAATTGAAGCAGAAGGACAACTCCCAGACTCTTTTTAGGAATCCAGCATTATCCTGATCCCCGAACCAGGCAAAGACCCTACCAAAAGGGAGAATTTCAGACCAATATCACTGATGAATATGGATGCTAAGATTCTCAACAAGATCCTAGCAAACAGGATCCAGCAGCACTTAAAAAGATTATCCACCATGACCAGGTGGGATTCATTCCTGGGTTGCAAGGTTGGTTCAACATTCGCAAATCAATCAATGTGATAGAACAAATCAATAAGAGAAGAGAGAAGAACCCCATGGTCCTCGCAATTCATGCAGAAAAAGCATTTGACAAAATCCAGCATCCATTCCTGATGAAAACGCTTCAAGTATAGGGATAGAGGGAACATTCCTGAACTTCATAAAATCTATCTATGAATGACCCACAGCAAATATCATCCTCAATGGGAAAAAGCTTGCAGCCTTCCCATTGAGATCAGGAACACAACGTGGAAGCCCACTCTCACCACTCTTGTTCAACATAGTTTTAGAAGTCCTAGCAATGGCAATCAGACAACAAAGAGAAATAAAATGCATCCAAATTGGCAAGGTAGAAGTCAAACTCTCTCTCTTTGCAGATGACATGATTCTTTATATGGGAAACCCCAAAGACTCCACCCCCAAACTACTACAACTCATTCAGCAATTCAGTAACGTGGCAGGATACAAAGTCAATGTACAGAAATCAGTGGCTTTCTTATACACTAACAATGAAAATACAGAAAGGGAAATTAGAGAATAGTCTATTTACTATAGCACCAAGAACCATAAGATACCTGGGAATAAACCTAACCAAAGAGGTAAAGGACCTGTACTCGAGGAACTACAGAACACTCATGAAAGAAAGAAGAAGACACAAAAAGTTGGAAGACTGCTCCATGCTCTTGGATTGGAAGAATAAACATTGTTAAAATGTCTATACTCCCTAGAGCAATCTATATTTTAATGCCATTCCGATCAAAATTCCACCAGTATTTTTCAAAGAGCTGGAGCAAATAATCCTAAAATTTGTATGGAATCAGAAGAGACCCCGAATTGCTAAGGAAATGTTGAAAAACAAAAACAAAACTGGCAGCATCATGTTACCCTATTACAAGATTTATTACAATGCTGTGATCACCAAGACAGTGTGGTACTAGCATAAAAACAGTCACCTAGACCAGTGGAACACAGTGGAGAGACCAGATATGAACCCTCAACTCTATGGTTAAATAATCTTCGACAAAACGGGAAAAAAATATTCGATGGAAAAAAGACAGTCTCTTCAATAAATGGTACTCGGAAACTGGCAGCACCACCAATATGTAGAGAAATGAAAAATGACCATCCTCTTACACCGTACAGATAAACTCGAAATGGATAAAAGACCTCAATGTGAGACAGGAATCCATCAGAATCCGAGAGGAGAACATAGGCAGTAACCTCTTTGATATCAGCCACAGCAACTTCTTTCAAGATATGTCTCCAAAGGCCAAGGAAACAAAAGCGAAAATGAACTTTTGGGACTTCATCAAGATCAAAAGCTTCTGCACAGCAAAGGAAACAGTCAACAAAACAAAGAGGGAACCCACGGAATGGGAGAAGATATTTGCAAATGACAGTACAGCCAAAAGGTTGATATCCAGGATTTATAAAGAAGTTCTTTATAACTAAACACACACAAAACAGATAATCCTATCAAAAATGGGCAGAAGATATGAACAGACACTTCTCCAATGAAGACATACAAATGGCTATCAGACATATGAAAAAATGTTCATCATCACTAGCCATCAGGGAGATTCAAATTAAAACCACATTGAGATACCACCTGACCACCAGTTAGAATGGCCAAAATTAGCAAGACAGGAAACAATGTGTGTTGGAGAGGATGTGGAGAAAGGGGAACCATCTTCCACTGTTGGTGGGAATGCAAGTTAGTGCAGCCACTTTGGAGAACAGTGTGGAGATTCCTGAAGAAATTAAGAATAGAGCTTCCCTATGACCCTGCAATTGCACTGCTGGGTATTTACCCCAAGGATACAGATGTAGTGAAAAGAAGGGCCATCTGTACCCCAATGTTTATTGCAGCAATGGCTATGGTCACCAAACTGTGGAAAGAACCAAGATGCCCTTCAACGGATGAATGGATAAGGACGATGTGGTCCATATACACAATGGAGTATTATGGCTCCATCAGAAAGGATGAATACCCAACTTTTGTAGCAACATGGACGGGACTGGAAGAGATTATGCTGAGCGAAATAAGTCAAGCAGAGAGAGTCAAGTATCATATGGTCTCACTTATTTGTGGAGCATAACAAATAACATGGAGGACATGGGGAGATGGAGAGGAGAGGGAGTTGAGGGAAACTGGAAGTGGAGATGAACCATGAGAGACTATGGACTCTGAAAAACAACCAGAGGGTTTTGAAGGGGCGGGGGGGGTGGGAGGTTGAGAAACCAGCTGGTGGGTAATAGGGGGGGCACATTCTGCATGGAGCACTGGGTGTGATGCCTAAACAATGAACACTGTTATGCTATAAATAAACAAATAAAAAAAATTAAAAGAAAAACATATATGAAAGTTTAGGTGTCATAAATAACGCCTCCCCTCCTGCGGCCACACCTGACTTCTTGCCACCTCTACAGGAGGATCCCTTAGATGCCCCTGATGATGAGGTGCCTTTGGATGACAATCAGGAAGTTCTCCTTGCTTCCTTTCCTCCCATGGCCCCCTCTTTCCCTCTATTAGCTGACCAGATATCTGGCCAAGTCAGGAACTCTCTTTAGAGTCAGTTGTGAGGTCTCCAGAAATTCAAACTATGCCCTGTAAACACAGTCAGACCCACACATCTCCGATTAGGACTTTCAATAAAACAAAAAGGGGCTTAAATACTGGATTCCCATTAATGCAGCATCCTCAATCTGGGGTGCCTTATAAAGAAGGAGAACTAATGCCTGATAGCCTGTTTCCCATTAGCTCCCGTTCAACTGTTTATTTTAAACAACTCCCTGAAAGAGCTGAGCCATTAAAAATAACTCCTCTTCAAAGATCTCTTTTTTAGACCCAACAAACAGGGGAGGATACCTCGGCCTTTTCAGCATATCCTGTGACTCAGATGGCTAATGGTCAGAGAGCTTATAATAGTGTAAATTTTAAGATATTAAAAGAAATAAAAACAGTCTCTTCCCAATATGGTCCCACTGCACCCTATACTTTGTCCTTGCTGGATAGCATGGGTTTGGAAGCTTTATGTCTAGGGGATTAGAAGGTTATTGCACAGGCTTGTTTATCGGGTGGTGACTATCTATTATGGAAGATGGAGTTTTTTGAGACAGCTAATGAAATGACCATTTATAATCGAAGGACTAACATCCCAATTTCTTATGAGATGCTAATGGGAAGCGGGGCTTACTCTGAAGTTCAGGCACCAGTAGAATATCCTGAAATTGCTTACCAGCAAATTTCACAATGTGCTTTAAAGGCATGGAAATGACTTCCCTCTTCTGGGGCAAGAACTGAGGAATTATCTAAAAGAGGTCAAGGCCCAGATGAACCCTTTCAAGATTTTGTGGCATGATTATTAAAGGCAGTGGGCAGAATTGTAATTGACGGAGAGGCTGGAACAATTATTGTTAAACAGTTGGCTTTTGAAAATGCAAACTCTGCCTGCCAAGCTGCTATTCCAACATGTGTTGGAGAGGATGTGGAGAAAGGGGAACCTTCTTACACTGTTGGTGGGAATGCAAGTTGGTGCAGCCACTTTGGAAAACAGTGTGGAGATTCCTCAAGAAATTTAAAATAGAGCTTCCCTATGACCCTGCAATTGCACTGCTGGGTATTTACCCCAAAGATACAGATGTAGTGAAAAGAAGGGCCATCTGTACCCCAATGTTTATAGCACCAATGGCCATGGTCACCAATGTGTGGAAAGAATCAAGATGCCCTTCAACGTACGGATGGATAAGGACGATGTGGTCCATATACTTAATACTCCATAGTATTAAGCCTCCATCAGAAAGGATGAATACCCAACATTTGTATCAACATGGACAGGACTGGAAGAGATTATGCTGAGTTAAATAAATCAAGCAGAGATAGTCAAGTGTTATATGGTTTCACTTATATGTGGTGCAGCACAAATAACATGGAGGACATAGGGAGATGGAGAGGAGATGGGAGTTGAGGGAAATTGGAAGGGGAGGTGAACCATGAGAGACTATGGGCTCTGAAAAACTATCTTGGGAGTTTGAAGGAGTGGGGTGTGGTTAGATCGGAGAGCCAGGTGGTGGTATTAAGGAGGGCACATGTTGCATGGAGCACTGGGTGTGGTGCCAAAACAATGAATTCTGTTATGCTGAAAAGAAATAAAGAAATGTTGAAAAAGAAAAACAAAGCTGTAGACCTTATGTTGCCTGATTTCAAACTTTATTACAAAACTTTGATCACCAAGACAACATTGAACTGGCACCAAAACAGGCACATAGACAAGTGAAACAGAATAGATATCCCAGATATGGGCCCACAACTCTATGATCAAACAATCTTCTACAAAGCAGGAAAAAATATCCAGTGGAAATCAGACAGTCTCTTCTATAATGGTGCTGGGAAAATTGGAAAGTTTTGTATAGAAGAATTAAATCCGACCATTCTCTTACACCATACATAAAGATGAACTCGAAGTGGATAAAAGATCTCAACCTGAGGCAAGAATCTATCAAAATTCTAGATGAGAACATAGGCAGTAACCTCTTAACATCAGCCACAGCAACTTCTTTCAAGACATGTTTCCAAAGGCAAAGGAAACAAAAGTGAAAATGAATTTTTGGGACTTCATCAAGATAAAAAACTTTTGCACAGCAAAATTAACAGAGGGACCAAAGAGGGAACCCACAGAATGGGAGAAGATATTCACAAATGACACTACAGACAAGGGGCTGATATCCAAGATCTATAAAGAACGCCTCCAACTCAACAGCCAATAATAGATTCACATTTAAAAATGAGAAGCAACATGGGGAGTTAGGGGGATAGGAGAAGAATAAATGAAACAAGATGGGATTGGGAGGGAGACAAACCATAAATGACTCTTAATCTCACAAAACAAACTGGGGTTTGCTGGGGGGAGGTGGGATTGGGAGAAGGGGAGGGGGCTGTGGACATTGGGGAGGGGAGGCGAACCATAAGAGACTATGGACTCTGAAAAACAACCTGAGGGTTTTGAAGGGTCAGGGGTGGGAGGTTGGGGGAACAGGTGGTGGGTAATAGGGAGGGCACGTTTTGCATGGAGCACTGGGTGTTGTGCAAGAACAATGAATACTGTTACACTGAAAAAAAATAAATAAAATAAAACAAAAACATCAAAAAAAAATGGGCAGTAGATATGAACAGACACTTCTCCAAAGAAAACATGGAAAAATGTTCATCAGCATTAGTCATCAGGGAGATTCAAATCAAAACCACATTGAGATACCACCTTACCCCTGTCGAATGGGCAAAATTAACAAGACAAGAAACAAGTGTTGGAGAGGACGTGGAGAAAGAGGAACCCTCTTACACACTTTACATTCTTTATTTTTTTAATTTAATTTAAAATTTTTTCAGTGTCCCAAAATTCATTGTTTTTGCATCACACCCAGTGCTCCATGCAATGCATGCTTTCGCTTATACCCATCATCAGCATCACCCAAACCCCCACCTCCTCCCCTCCAAAACCCTCAGTTTGTTTCTCAGAGTCCACAGTCTCTTATGGTTCATCTCCCCCTCTCAATTCCCCCAACTCACTTCTCCTCTCCATCTCCCAGTGTTCTCTGTTATTCCTTATGCTCCACAAGTAAGTGAAACCATATGATAATCGACTCTATCTGCTTGATTTATTTCATTCAGCATAATCTCATACAGTCCCGTCCATGTTAATACAAAAGTTGGGTGTTCATCCTTTCTGATGGAGGCATAATACTGCATTGTATGTATGGACCATAACTTCTTTATCTATTCGTCCTTTTAAGGGCATCTTGTTTCTTTCCACAGTTTGGTGACCATGGCCATTGCTGCTATGAACACTGGAGTATAGATGGCCCTTCTTTTCAGTACATCTGTAAATTTGGGGTAAATATCCAGTAATGCAATTGCTGGGCCATAGGGTAGCTCTATTTTTAATTTCTTAAGGAATCTCCACACTGTTTTCCAAAGTGGCTTCACCAACTTGCATTCACAACAACATTGTAAGAGGGTTCCCCTTTCTCCACATTCTCTCCAACACTTATTGCTTCCTCTCTTGTTAATTTTGGCCATTCTAACTGGTATAAGGTGGTATCTCAATGTAGTTTTGATTTGAATATCCCTGATGGTTAATGATGATGAACATTTTTTCATGATTACATTTTTATCTCACCTTAAATGCCTAGACTAGAACACAGTCCAGAAACCGTAATGGCAGCTCAGCTAATCTCAGTTTGTTTGTGACTTTTGGAAGTCCCCTGTTCACAAGCCCACATGAGTCCTAGATGTACTGGGGCACAGGATAATAAAACAGAACATAACAAAACAAAGCAAAAGAAAAAATGGTTTAAAAGATCCGAGGAGGGACTCCTGGGTGAGTCAGTCAGGTATGCATCTGCCTTCAGCTCAGGCCATGATCCCAGGGTCCTGGGATTGAGTCTGGCATTGGGTTTCTTGCTCAGCTGAGATCCTGATTCTTCCTTTGCCTGTAGCTCCTATTAGTTGTGCTCTCACTCTCTCTCAAATAAATAAGTAAATTTTTTTTTAAAAAACGTTGAAGAACTGTGAGAACACTCTCTCTTCCTCTACCTTAAAATCCCAGACTGGAGCAAAGTCCAGATCATGGTAAACTTGCAAGCCCACATTAGCCACTGTGCAGTACTGGGGCACAGAAAACAAGCTACAATTTTGCATTTTTATATTTTTTTAACTTTTAGGTTTTATTTATGTTTTAAAATTTATATTTTATTGTTTTACTTTTTTCTTTTTGTTTTGTTCTTTTTTCAAGTTCTCTTTTTTCTTTTTTTCTTCTATTTATCATTTTACTATTTAAATTTTTTATTCTTTTCCTTTATTTTATCCCTTAAAAAATTTACTCTTTTTCTTTTTTTCTCTCTGTGAAAAGCCATGGTTTAAGAGAATAATCAACATATATAGCCACAGCTCCAGCCAGCCAGAAAAATTCACCAAACACACATGGTCTGCATAAGGGACAACATACACAAGACCACGCCTTCAACTTTAGAAGTGGCCGTTTCTCCTAATCTATAGGAAAAACAAAACAAAACAAGACAAGACAAAGCAAAACAAAACACAGAAAGTCAAGTAAAATGGGAGACACAGGAACATGCTCCAAAATAAAGAATAGGAGGAAAAAAACTCAGAGAAATAATTAAATGAAATGGAGATAAGCAATATGCCTGATGAATATTTTAAAGTAATAATCATAAAATTACTCATGGGGCTGGAGAAAATAATGGAAGAGTTCAGTAAGAAATTTAATAAAGAGATAGAAGATATTTTAAAATATCAGAACTGAAGAATGAAATAAGTTAAAAAATACACTAGCAGGAAACAACAGGTTAAAGGATGCAGAACATATCAGTAACTTGAATGACAGGGTAATGGAAAGCACACAAACTGAACAGTTAAAAGAGAAAAATAATTTAACAAAATGAGATAGATCAAGAAATTATTTGGACAACTTCAAGTTAACTAACATTCATATTATAGGGGTCCCAGAAGAAGAGAGAGAGGTATGGAAAACTTATTTGAAGAAAAAATAACCAAAAACTTCCCTAACCTAAGAAGGAAAATAGATATCCAAGTCTGAGAATCACAGAGAGTTTTAAATACAAAGAACCCAAGGAGGTTCCCACCATGATATATAATAATTAAAACATCAAATGTTAGAGTATCTTAAAGCAGCAAGAAGGAAACAAAAGTGCCTGCAAGGAGAAACCTCCAAGACTATCAGCTGATTTTTCAACAGAAACTTTGCAAATTGCTGAAAAGAAAAAATGCCTACAACCAAGTATACTCTACCCAGCAATGGTTTTTATTATTATTACATTCAGTTAGCCACTGTATAGTATGTCATTAATTTTTGGTGTAGGTCAATCAGTTAAGTGTCTGACTCTTGATTTCAGCTCAGGTCATGATCTCAGAGTCATGAAATGGAGCCCTGTGTTGGGCTCCACACTCAGTGGGGATTCTGATGGAGATTCTCTCTCTTTCTCCCCACTCTTCCCCCACTTGTTGTCTCTCTTTCTCTCCCTCTCTCAAATAAATAAATAAGGCTTAAGAAAAGAAAATTGTAGGCCAATATTCCTGATAAACACAGGTTCAAAACTTTCAAGCAAGTTATTAGCAAGCCTATTACAACAATAAAGAGAAGATACACTAGAAGAATCATACACCATGATTAGATGAGATTTATCCAGAAATAAGAGATGGTTGAACTGCATATCAATCAATGTGGTAAATAACATCAAAAGGATAAAGGAAAAAAATCAGATGAGCATTTCAATAGTTGCAGAGAAAGCATTTGACAAATTTCAACAATGATTTATGATAAAATATCAACAAAATGAGTTTAGAGGAAATATGTTTCAACAAATAAAGGCCACCTGTGTCAAGACTACAGCTAGCGTTATATATGGAGGTTAAAAACAAGAACTTTCCTCTAAAATCAGGAGGAAGACAACAATATTCTCCCTCATGATATTTATTTAACAATAGAATTCCAAACCAAAGGAACTAGCCAAGAAGAAGAAATAAAAATTGTTCAAATTTATAAGGAAGAAGGAAAGCAGTCACTATTAGTATATGGAATAAGATTATATGTAAAATAAAACCCTAAAGACTGCACTAAATATCTTATAGAACTAATGAATAAATTCATAAAGTTGCAGGATATAAAACCAATACCAAAATAAATGTTGCAGTTATATATACTAGTAAGCTCACAGAAAGAGAAATTAAGAAAAATTTCATCTGTAATTGCATCAAAAGAAAAAAAAAATACCAAGGAACATGTTTAAACAAGCAGTTGAAACACCTGTACACTGAAAAGTATAAGACTTTTATGAAAGAAATAGAAGAAGAGGGGCGCCTGGGTGGCTCAGTGGGTTAAGCCTCTGCCTTCAGCGCAGGTCATGATCTCAGGGTACTGGGATCGAGCCCCGCATCAGACTCTCTGCTCAGCAGGGAGCCTGCTTCCACCTCTCTCTCTCTGCCCGCCTCTCTGCCTACTTTTGATTTCTCTATCAAATAAATAAATAAAATCTTTTAAAAATTTATAGAAGAAGACACAAATAAATAGAAACATATACCATGTTCATGCGCTGGAAGAATATTGTTAAAATCTTCATACTGCCTAAAACAATTCAATCCTTACTAAAATTCTAATGGCAAATTATATAGAACAAAAAAAAAATCCTAAAATTTGTATGAAATAACAACAGGCCCTGAATAGTCAAAGAAATCCTGAGAAAGATTAAAAGACATCATGCTCCCAGATCTCAAACTATTTAACAATTACAATAATCAAAAGATTATATTATTGGCATAAAAACAGACACACCCTAGTGCCCCAGCAGCCATCAGTTTGTTTCCTGAGTTTGAGTCTCTTATGGTTGTCTCTGTCTCTGGTTTCATCTTGTTTCATTTTTTCTTCTCTTCCCCTATGATCATTTGCCTTGCTTCTCAAATTCCACATATAATTGAGATCATATGATAATTGTCTTTCTCTGATTGACTTCAATTTTGCTTAGCATAATACCCTCTAGTTCCATCCATGTAATGAAAATGGCAAGATTTAATTTTTTGATAACTGCATAATATTCCATATTGTGTGTGTGTGTGTATGCATACCAAATTTTTATCCATTCATCTGTCGATGGACATCTGGGTTCCTGCCATAGTTTCGCTATTGTGGACATGATGGCTTTAAACTTTGGAGTACAGATGTCCCGTTTGTATATTTGAGGTAAGTAGTAGCTCAATTGTTGGGTCATAGGGTAGTTCTATTTTTAACATCTTCAGGAACCTCAATACAGTTTTCCAGAGTGACTGCACCAACTTGCATTCCCACCAACAGTGTAGGAGTGTTCCCTTTTCTCCACATCCTCACCTAAGTGTGTTTCCTGACTTGTTAGTTTTTGCTATTCTGATGGTGTGAGGTGGTATTTCATTGTGGTTTTCATTTGGATTTCCCTGATTCTGAGTGATGTTGAGCACTTTTTCATGTGTATGTTGGCCATTTGGATGTATTCTTTGCAGAAATGTCTGTTCATATCTTCTGCCCATTTCTTGATTGGATTATTTGTTCTTTGGGTGTTGAGGTGGGGAGGGTATGTGTTGTGGTGAGCACTAGGTGTTGTGTAAGACTATGAATCACAGACCTGTACCCTTGAAACAAATAATACATTATATGTTAATAATAAAAAAGAAAAATAAATAAAATTTTTTAACATTTAAAAAAGAAAAAGAAAGACACACATTTCAATGAAACACAATAGAGAGTCCAGAAATAAATCCATGAATATATAGTACATTAATTTATGACAAAGGATCCATGAATATATAATGGGGAAAGGATAGTCACAAATACTGTTAGGAAATCTGGACAGTCATATGGAAAAATAAATAAATAAATAAATAACCCCTATCTCATACCATACAAAAGAATTAGCTCAAAATGTGTTAAAGATTTGAGTGTAAGACCTGAAATTATACCATTCCCAGAAGATAAATAGACATGTAATCTCCTTGTCCTCAGTCATGGTGATTTTTTTAAATTTGACACCAAAAGCAAAGGTAATAAAGCAAAAACAAATAATTGGGACTATAACAAACTTATAAGCTTGTTCACAAGAAAGGAAAACAGCAAAATTAGAAGGCAACTTTCATATTGTTTTATCATTCATAGTCGCTAAGATAAGGAAACAAGCTAAATGTCTGTCAACCAATGAATGAATAAACAATGAAAAATTATAGAATGTGAGATAAAATGGAATGTTATTCAGCCTTAGAAAATAAAGATATCTTGTCATTTGTGATTACATGGATGGGTCTGGAGGACATTTGGCTAAGTGAATAAGTCTGACTGAGAAAGACAGTCACCATATGATTTCAGTCACATATGGAATCAGCCACATATGGAATCCCAAACACACTTGAATGCACAAAAACAAGAATCAGACCTATAAATACAGAAAACAAAATGATGTTCACCAGATCGGAGAGGGGTAGAATGATGGGCAAAATGGGTGAAGGAGAGTTGGGGATACTGTCTTCCAATTATGGAATGAACAAATCACAGGAATAAAAAAGGCACAACATAAGGACTGTAGTCAATGGTATTTAAATAATGGTGTATAGTGGCAGATGATGGCTATAGTTGTGATGGCAGTAGTATAACATATAAACTTATCAAAACACTATGTTGTATACCAAAACTAATGTAATATTGCATGTCATATATACTAATATATTCTTAATATTATTTGGAAAAAAAGTAAAAAAAAAACGTATAAAGTAGTCAAGCCTAGTGCCTGGTACACAGTAAAACTCAATAAATTAAGGAGGTAGATTAATATGTATGTACATGGTCAACATACACAAATTTGTATAAATCAATCATTCAATAAATAAATACAAGTTACTCTTCTAACATTTGTCTTGATTATACAGTATTATTTACCACTCACTAGTGAAGCTAGTTAGGAATTTATATTTGGACCTGATTTTTACACCTCCTGGTTTCAGTCTAGGGAATTACATTTTTTTCAGACACCTTCTCCTTAAGTCCTAAATGTTGACTTTATTTAATATTTTACTAGTGAAATTAATTATTAGCTGGGTAATTCAAAGTTTTACTTAAGATGAGTACTGGGTGTAATACACAACTAATGAGTCATTGACCACTACACCAAAAACTAATGATGTAGTATATGTTGGCTAAGTGAATTTGAATTTTTAAAAAAGAAAATGTTATATACATCAGAAAAAAAAGATGTTGGGGCACCTGGGTGGCTCAGTATGTTAAGCCTCTGCCTTCGGCTCAGGTCATGATCTCAGGGTCCTGGGATCGAGTCCCGCATCGGGCTCTCTGCTCGGTGGAGAGCCTGCTTCCTCCTCTCTCTCTCTCTGCCTGCCTCTCTGCCTACTTGTGATCTCTCTCTGTCAAATAAATAAAATCTTTAAAAAAAAAAAGATGTTAACTGGCGTTTATTATTAACTCTAGCATGCACATATGTGGTAAACATATTTTCAGAACTCAAATTTGAAAACTATTCTATCAATGAATTGCTATACCAAGCAAATAGAACTTTCTTAGAGACTAACTTCTGTGTAGAAGGATTATTCAATCCTAAAATTATGAAAACAAACTCCTGTGGTTATGATTTAATATCAATAATGCTTTATCCTTTATATTGCAATGGCATTTATGTTTATAACATTACAAAATTATAAGTAATTGAAATATAATTACTCACACTTGGGAAATTATTTGAAAACAATATGTGGCATCTTCTCACAGAAAATGTATACTGTCAGTCAGTTAAATAGTAGTAAAATAAACTGGTTTTCTCTAGAACTTGGTATCACTGTTTTCAGTCTACAGGAAGGATGACAGAAATAACTTTAACCCAAGCACACCCTTTTACACTGTGGAAAGACCATCACTCAACTAACTCAGAGTTCACACTTGTTAGCAAATACCCATTTGGACATTACTACCTAGTGGCCTCAAACAAATTAGCTAAATTGTTGGTGCCTTAGTTTCCTTATGTGTAAAATGAGATAAAATGAATACCTGCCCTATAGTCAAGAATACTATAGTGTACACTTAAAAGAAATTGCTAAGAAGTATGATCTCAACATAGATGTTCCTACCACAATCAAACAAATTGAACAATCACCACCACAATAACAAAAATAGCATCTGTTTCAAAGAGTTTAATATATTTGAATAAGTTAATATACATAATATCATTAGAATAGTGACTGGCATATAATGTAAAATAAATAAACCAAATAAAATATTCCATAAAAAAACAGTGTATTTGTGAAAAACAATGCAAACTTCTTCACCTATGTTGGTTTATTCCTAAATTTGGTAATAATATCTTTGTTATTTTTAAACATTTTATTTATTATTTGACAGAGAGAAAGCAAAAGTAGGTGAACCAGCAGAGGAAGAAGGATAAGAAGGCTCCCCATTGAGCAGAGAGCCTTACATGGCGCTTGATCCCAGGACTCTGGGATCATGATCTGAGCCAAAGACATATGCTTAGCAGACTGAGACACCCAGATCCCTAATCTGGTAATAATTTCAATCATAATCCTTTATGTCCTTTGATGTAGGATCACTGAGGGCTTCTTTTCATGGGTTAAAAGTTATTTCTCTGGCCAAATTCTGGTTGAATCATGAGCACAAACACATGAACATATTTTGAAGTTTGTACATTTTAACTACTTCAGTGCACAGCTAGTAGCACTGTAAGTGCATATGAGTGACAGAAACTCTTCCAATTTTACTAGTATTTACTAGTATCATGTACTCTATATAACATAATAAATGTAAGTTGACTAAGATTTGCCAGCGAAGAGTTCACATAAGTCCTTATTAGTATAAGCTATGGCAAATTGCATTTTGAGCATTTTACTTAAATAATTTTTCATTCTAAAATATTTTTGTCTCATTTTTTCTTGAGATAGAGTAAAAAATTCATCTTTGAAAAAATATGGATCTACAAAACATTTTGTTTTGTTTTGCTCCATTTTGTTTCCCATGCCTACAGTGCTTTAAATGGAATAAAAAATGTGTGTGTGGACTCTGAGAAACAAACTGAGGGTTTTGGGGGGGGTTGGAAAGGCCTGGTGGTGGGTATTAAGAAGGGCACATATTGCATGGAGCACTGGGTGTGGTGCATAAATAATGAATCTTGGAACACTGAAAAAATAGAATAAAATTTTTAAAAAATGTATGTGTCATTATGGTCCAACAAATTGAGGGGTGATATATACACTACTCAAATATTTTGGAAGTTAAAGAGTGTCCATATCTTATATACTTCATTTGACTACAGAAACAATATTTTAAGCTAATTTTCAAAAACTCTCCCCCAAATACTGCAAGATCCTTATTTTCTAGTCATGAAATGATCAAGCGTGTCAAAAAAAAAAGGAAGAAAGAAAGAAAGGAATAACCCCTTTTGAAACTACCTGATAATTCACAACTTGTCAGAGCTAATTGGTGTAGGGGTGGGCCAGGCCAGCTAGATGGAGACAGCCAATCAGTGGGGCATGCATATATTTACTGAGGTGAGTTGCAATCCCATTGGCCACCTGTGTGTGGGCCGGGCTCAACCACCTCTATAAAGGCTGGTCTGTGAGACTGTGGGGAGTAGTAGCAGGAGGAGTTAGGGTAGCCGGTAGCAGGAGCCATTGGGAGCCGTTAGGGTAGTGGTAGTGTCAGGATTGTGAAGAGTGACAGTGCCCTTTTCATCGTCAGGAGCAGCATTGCTGGGAGCCTCGCCGCCCCAAGCAGTGGCGCTGCCAGGAGTGGCCTTGTTCTGGGGAGCGGCCTCACCACCCCAAGCAGTGGCGCTGACGCGAGCGGCCTCGCCACCGCAAGCAGTGGCACCGCCAGGAGTAGCCTCATCAGGAGCCAGCGGTGCAGCCTCATCAGGAGCAGCATTGCTGGGAGCCTCATCTGCAGCGGTGCCGCATGAGTGGCCTCGCTGCCCAAGCAGTGGCGCTGTCACTAGATGGCTGGGAAGTGGCCTCATCTGCAGCGGCCTCACCATCCCGAGCAGCGGTGCCTTCGGGAGCGGACTCATCTGCAGCAGTGCCACCATGAGCGGCTTTGCCACCCGAGCAGTGGCGCTGTCACTAGACGGCCAGGGAGCGGCCTCATCTGCAGCAGCCTCGCCACCCCAAGCAGCGGCACTGCCGGGAGCGGCCTCATCAGGAGTGGCCTGTGGTACAGTGAGGGTGAGGCAGGGAGCCTCCAGGAGGGACCTCAGGGCAAGGAGCCTGTGGCCCCAGCAAGGCTCAGGCACCTATGGTCAGTTTGATTTCTCATGCATGGGGCTTGGGCACCTACCGGTCAGTTTGATTTCTAATGCATGGGGCTCAGACACCTACCAGTCAGTTTCGTTTCTGATGCATGGCACGAAATAAAGCTTTGCTTGATTTTCGCTTTGTGTCAGTCTTGTTCCTTTGATCAAGGACCCTAACATTGGAGGCTCATCCAGGATCAAATGACGGGAACTGAGCCAGCATCGGAATTTCTGGAAAAAGCCTCTATTGATCTTGTCTGTCTGTCTGGTTGTGGAACTCCAGGGTATAGCCCACCGGGGAGAAGCTGGATGCAGCCATGCTCTCCAGGGCTGGAGTGGATGCAGGAATGCCCCATCCCTGTGCTGGTAAATCAACAGAGGGTTCAAGTCCCCCTGAGCGGTCAGGGTTTTGAGTCCCCCTAGACAGTTGAGGGATTCGAGTCCCCCTAGACATACGGGGGTTCAATTCCCCTAGATGGTCAGGGGGTAAAGAAATCCACCACCAGTGGCAGGTTCGGTAAGAATCATTGGGCCTGCAGTTGTCTTTGCCTGGTTCTTTTGTTGCCTGTTTTGTGGTTTGTTGTGTTTGCAGGCGACCAAGAAAGTCCCCACCAGCAGCAGGCTCTGAATGGGGATCGCCCAACCTGTGGTTGGCTCTGCCTTGATTTTATTGTCTGTTGTGTTGTTTGTTGTATTTGGAGAAATGGGACAAGCAGGGAGTAAGGGACCAGTGACACGACTAGGTCTTGCTTTCAAACATTTCAAGGATTTACAAGGTAAAGTCACTCAGTCAGATGATAAGGTTTACCCGGGAAAACTAAAAACACTCTGTCAATTAGAGTGGCCCACTTTCTACACAGGGTGGCAGCCAGAAGGAACATTTGCCTTGACTCAGATCTATTCTACCCTGAGTGAGGTCTTCTATCTATATCAAGACCAGGGGAGTCAAGATGGCGGGGAAGTAGGAGGAGGCACCATTTCAACCTGTACCCTAAAGTGAGATGATTACCTACCAAAGAACTCCGACCACCCATGAAATCAGCCTGAGATGAGAATTATACATGTCTGGATCTCTACAGGAGCAGAAGACGCCAGTGGGAGGTAAAGCAGACTGGGAACGTCGGACTGATATTGGAAGATAAACAAAAGGGGGAGGGAGCCACCAGAGGTGACCAATTGGAAAGTAATACCCCAATACGAGAGTGCCCTGCATCTGGGGACCAGCATTAACTTGGAGTCTGGTTGAAAGCACTCAAAAAACAAAGAGCAGAGGATTGCGGGGGAGGGAAATAGTGGGAATCTGGGCTGTTAGGGACAGGGACTAAAGTCCCCAGACCCAGGAGAGCCTCCCCTGGTGCTGAGCCAGAGAGAGTGCAGCAGAGAAATCAGGTCTCCGTCCCTGAGCCGCCAGTGTGCCTGAAGGCCAGCATACCTGAGAACGAGTGGGGCCCAGCTCCCGTGAGGGGCTGGGAGCCTGGCCAGATGGCAATCCTGAAATGCATGCGTCCCACACCCTCCCTTGGGAGAGGTGCTCATAGGCATTAGCCTGGAGCCCTGGAATCTGGAAAAACCAGACATTCCCAGCCCGGGGCATTGGGAAAATCTCAGTGTGTAATTTCTGCTTGGAACCTCTCTGGCGGTCTGGAGCTGCCTAGACAGCCGCCGCTGCCCTGGTATTGGGTACAACGAGGAGCTCCTGCATCCCCAGGGACAGTGACTCAGAACCGACTCTGCCAGCAGCTTGGCAGAGCATTCTGAGGCTTCTCTCTGAGAGGGAGGTCTGGGTGCAGTTTGCTCTCCTCTAAAACTCCAAAAACCATCAAAAGCTGTCAAGGCGAGAGAAAACAGATGAAAGAATATAAAAACCCCCAGAGAACAAAAGCCTGAAAAAAACAGTTTCCACAGAGCCCACCCCCTTGAGGGGAGTGGGAGGACCTAACTCAGGGAACATCATTGTCTGAAAACCCACTTGGCAGGCCCCTCCCCCAAAAAACCAACCAGGAAGGAAGGAAAAAAAAAGAAGACGACAAGAGAACAACCACCACTACTTCATAAATACAACTTTTATTTTTAACTCTTTACCACTCTTCTGGTTCTTTTTTTTTAATACATACAGATAATTTTTTAACCGATTTACCATCACACTGAGATGTCCAGTACATTAATTTCCTTAATAACCTTCTAACCTGAACTTTTTGATACATACACCCATGTTTCTTTTTTTGCTTTTCTAATTTTTTTTAAATTCTTTTTTAATTTTAACTTAGTTTAGTCTAGTTTATTCTTTTTTAATTTTTATTTTCTACTATACATATAGAGTTAATCTTCAAGGTAATCCCCTTTCCCCAATCAATGCTACCCCTATAGGCAAACCAGTTTCTAATCCCCATATAACTTAGGAAAGTTGAGTCCCTTAACAAAAACATCAAGATACATCCAGGAAGAATCAAAATAAACTTCCTTGCCCACACTGAGAATTTATAACCACTCTCCCAATTTTTCCTTCTGCCAGTGTTTCTGTGAATTTGTGTTTGTCCTGATAATATATAAATCTTATACTTGGAGTTCATTCTGATGAGGTTCTTCCCTTTTTTTGCATATATCTATTATATATATATATTCTCTTGTCATATACTTTTATCAGTCTTTTTGTTTGTCTGTTTTTGTTTGTATACTTCATAAATCTTACCTTGGGGTCCATTTGGGCTGAGCCTTCTCTTTTATCTTCCCTTTTTTTCCTATCTCTCTCTCTCTCTCTCTTTTTCCGTTTTTCTTTTCCTTTTTTTTTCTTTCTTCTTCTCTATTTCTTTTTCTTTTCTTTTTTCTCTCATTTGGGTGGGGAATCCTGATTGCACAGAAGTGTTCCAGGGTGCACCTTGACTGCACCACAATTGATAAATCCAGCTGCATCTGTTCAGTCATCTCTTACCAAAATGACTAGGAGGAGGAATACCCAACAGAAGAAAAATACAGAGGATGGACATTCGGGAACAGAGCTAATGTCTATCGACATAGACAATATGTCAAAAAAGGAATTCAGACTAACAATTATCCAGGCAATAGCTAAGTTGGAGAAAGCCATGGATGACCAAACAGAATTGATTAGGGCAGAACTGAAAGCTACCAGGGATGATGTTCACAATATTAGGGCAGAACTGAAAGCCACCAGGGATGATTTTCAAAATGCTCTCAATGAGTTCCAATCTAATCTAAATTCTCTAAAAGCTAGGGTAACTGAGACAGAAGATAGAATTAATGATTTGGAGGAAAAACAGATAGAGAGAAAGGATGAGGAGGAAGCCTGGAACAAACAGCTCAGAAGCCACGAAAACAGAATCAGGGAAATAAATGATGCCATGAAATGTTCCAAGGTCAGAATTATTGGGATCCCTGAAGGGGAGGAAAAAGAAAGAAGTCTAGAAGATATAGTGGAAGAAGTTTTCTATGAAAATTTTCCCAATCTCATGAATGGAATCAACGTTCACGTACTAGAGGCAGAGAGATTTCCTCCCAAGATTTTAGATTCTCGAAAGTCCTCATGACACCTTATAGTTAAAATGGGAATTATGTTTCAAGAGAGACCCTCTTAAAAGCAGCTAGGACAAAGAAGCTCCTTACATACAGAGGAAAGCCCATTAGAATAATGTCAGACCTGTCCACAGAGACCTGGCAAGCCAGGAAAGGTTGGCAATATATATTCAGAGTACTATATCGAGACCAAATACCATACATAGTGGCCTGGTGATATATGATAGAAGAGCCATCGTCATGGCTCAAGTCCCACCTTCCCCCTGCTAATGAAACCATCTCTCTCCCTCTAAGACAGGTCAGAGCACCAAAACCATAACAGACAGATGAGTTGGAGCCAGGGAAAAAGACCGTCCTACCTCCAACGGATGTGGAGGATGTGGAATTTCCCCCCTTTATCTGTCCCCTAAATCTGACTCTCGGTCCCGAGATGCCTTTACCAGTCCATCTCATACGCGGTGGGGTCTACCAATGGGACCACCAAGCAGAGAGACCACTCTGATCCTTCCCCTTTCCTCTATCCCCCTCATCCTCCCTTTACCTCACCAGTACTGTCTGCACCAATGCTGCCTCTCTGTGAGGTTGCTCTACCGGATGGGAGAGGTCACCCCCACCTAAGCTATATCCCTTTCTCCTCTTCTGACATCTATAACTGGAAGACCCAACACAAATCCTTTTCTGTCTACCCTCAGGATTTAATTAGTCTCTTGGAGACTGTTTTTCTTACCCACCAACCTATCTGCATGGATATTCAACAGCTCCTTATGTCTCTCTTTAATGAAGAAGAGAGGGATCACATCATGAGAGAAACCCATAAGGTGATAAGTGAGAGACTTGGCAGGGACCTCGATCCCCACCGAATGGAAGACTACTGCCCAAGGGAACCCCCTCACTGGGATTCAAATTCCAATGAAGGCAAGGAGAGCTTATGTTTCTACCACCAGGCTCTACTGGGAGGCCTCTGTGCAGCTGCAAGGAGACCCATAAATTTATCCAAAATTAGTATGGTAATTCATGGTAAGAATGTGTCTCCAGGAGCTTTCCTAGAAAAGCTAATTGAAGCCTATAAAATGTATGGCCCAATCGACCCTGAGGCACCCGAAAATCAGAGGGCAATGAATCTTGCATTTGTTAGTCAGTCAGCCCCAGATATAAGGAGGAAACTTCAGAAAATCGAAGGATTTGAAGGGAAGAATCTGACTGAGTTAGTGGGAATAGCATTAAAGGTGTTTAACAACAGGGATGCACAAGAGGATGAAAAACAGACAAAAAAACTGGTTAAGGTTTTGGCATTACATGAGGTGAGGAGGAAACAGGTTGGGGATAGTAAATGGAAGGAAAATCCTAAGCGCAGAGAAGGTAGGTGGGAAGACTTAGATTCAGATCAGTGTACTTACTGTAAGGGAAAAGGACATTGGGCCAGGCAGTGCCCCAAAAGGAAGACAGCAATGCTCGCCACCAGAGACAGGAGGGGCCATGGTTCAGAGCCCCTCCCCAAACCTCAGGTAAAAATTGAAGTGGAGGGGAAATCAGTTGATTTTTTTGGTGGACACAGGAGCCCAATTTTCATCATTACTTAAACCTATGGGAAAACTATCTGGAGAAGAAGTCTGGGTACAAGGAGCAAATGGCACAGAGAGACATAAATGGACAACAGAAAGGACTTTAATTTGGCCTCAGGAGTAGTTAAACATCGATTTTTGATCCTCCCTAATGCCCCATATAACTTGATGGGAAGAGATCTCCGCCATAAGTTAAGAGCTGGCATTCAGTTATTGGAAGGAGACATGACTGTAACCTTGAGACAACTCACTGTACAGGTGCTTATGGCAGCAGTAGATGAATACCTCCTTTACAAGCCAGTCTCAAATCCAGAAGAGACGGAAGAGGGGAGCCTTCCCCAAATCCTACAGGTCGAGTTTCCTGAGGTCTGGGCAGAAGGGAAGCCCCCTGGCTTGGCCAAGGAACAACCTCCAGTGGAGGTACAATTAAAGGCGATGGCTATGGCTATTCACATTCAGCAGTACCCCCTTCCCCGGGAAGCAAAGGAAGGGATCAGAAAACACATTAACTGCCTCCGAGGAGATGGGATCCTAGTTCCTTGCAAATCTCCATGGAACACACCTTTGCTGCCCATCAAAAAGACCAAGACTGGGGAGTACCGACCTGTTCAGGACTTGTGGAAAATTAATAAATGGGTTGAAGATATCCACCCAACAGTGCCTAACCCCTATACCCTACTCTCCCTCCTGGGCCACAAAAGAACTTTGTATACCGTCTTAGATCTCAAGGATGCATTTTTCTGCATATCTTTAGCAAAGGAATCTCAGCACCTTTTTGCTTTTGAGTGGTCCAACCCACAGAAAGGGTTTCAAGGCCAACTCACCTGGACAAGACTTCCCCAAGGATTCAAGAATTCACCCACCATTTTTGATGAGGCCCTACACGAGGATTTGCGTGAGTACAGAACCTCCAACCCAGGAGTCACTCTTTTACAGTATGTTGATGACTTGCTGATAGCCGCTGAGAACTATGAGTCTCATAGTTCTTGCAGGGGACAAGAGCTCTCTTACAGACTCTGTAGGAAAAAGGGTATCGGGTGTCAGCAAAGAAATCACATCTCTGTCAGAGCCATGCCACTTATCTAGGCTTTGATCTTCACGAGGGAGTGCGTTCACTGAGTCCAGGAAACAGGTGATCACCCAATACCCTCGCGCCACTACGCCCCAGCAAGTGAGGGGTTTTCTTGGGACAGTGGGCTACTGTAGGCTGTGGATACCGTGGTTTGCAGAGATTGCCCGACCTCTCTACGAACTGGCAAAAGGGGGGCTCACTATGATAGAGTGGACAGCTGAGGCTGAAGGAGCATTTCAGGAATTACAAGCAGCCTTACTGCGTGCCCCAGCATTGGCCATCCCGGATGTTACCAAGCCTTCCACTTGTATGTGAATGAAAAAGCAGGAGTGGACAAAGGAGCTTTAACTCAAACCCTGGAGCATTGACAAAGGCCAGTAGATTATCTTAGCAAGAAACTAGATCCAGTAGCAGCTGGGTTCCCCCCTTGCCTCCACATAATTGCTGTCATGGCCCTCCTGGTCAAGGACACAAGTAAATTGACTTTGGGTCAAAATCTCATCTTGACCACCACACACGCTATCGAGGGCCTTCTCTGGACTCCACCAGGCCAATGGATGACAAATGCACGAGTGATGGGGTATCAGGCCCTCCTCCTCAATGAACCAAGAGTGACCTTCCGGCCCCCAGCGGTGCTAAATCCAGCCACGCTGCTGCCAGAGGAGCTGGCTGACCACCCACATGACTGTGGGGAGGTCCTAACCCAAGTTTCAGGAATAAGCCTGGATCTCAGAGACATTCCCCTCCTAGATGCTGAGATGACTCTGTTCACAGATGGGAGTAGCTACGTAATCAATGGAAAGAGGTATGCGGGGGCTGCAGTAGTTTCTCCTTAGCAGAAACTCTGGACAGCAGCCCTGCCACATGGAACTTCGGCACAAAAAGTGGAACTGATTGCACTCACTAAGGCATTGCAGATGGCCAAAGGTAAAACCGCCAACATGTATATGGACAGCAGGTATGCCTTTGCTACTCTCCATATACATGGTGCTATTTATAAAGAAAGGGGCCTATTAACAGCAGAAGGAAAATGAATTAAAAACAGAGGAGAAATATTGGCTCTCCTCCAGGCTATTTGGGACCCAAAAGACGTGGCCGTTATGCATTGCCCGGGACACCAAAAGAGGACTGATCTGATTTCAAAAGGAAACCAATTAGCAGATCAAGCCGCAAAGCAAGCAGCCCAAGAAACAGTGCAAGAACTGGTTACACTCCCAGTTCCAGCCCTACCAGAAAAACCGAACTATTCAGAAGAAGATTTAAAGTATTTACAGAAATGGGTTAAATTGGACTATGAAGAGGACTGGGCTAAGACTGAAGCAGGAAAAATAATTCTTCCTCGAAGACTAGGCAAAAAGTTAGTAGACCAGATGCATCAGGGTACTCATTTGGGGATACACAAACTCAAGGAGCTTATAGGCAAGCAGTTCCAGGTTTCTAAATTAGGGCGTATGGTTCAGGATGTAGTTGATAGATGTGCTCAATGACAGGCAGTTAATGTGGGAAGAACTAAAATGGGAAGAGGGAAAGGAGAAAGAGGTAAGGAACCAGGAATTTATTGGGAAATAGATTTTACAGAAATGAAACCTGGAAAATATGAGCACAAGTACATGTTAGTTTTTGTAGATACCTTTTCAGGCTGGGTAGAGGCTTTTCCCACCAAACATGAGACGGCAGGAGTGGTAGCCAAAAAGCTACTAGAAGAAATAATTCCTAGGTTTGGGCTGCCTCTCACAATCAGGTCAGACAATGGCCCTGCATTTGTGAGTTCAGTCTCACAGGCATTGGCCAAGGCCATGGGCACTAATTGGAAACTATATTGTGCCTACTGGCCCCAGAGTTCCGGGCAAGTGGAGAGAATGAACCGGACTCTTAAAGAGACCTTGACAAAACTAATTCTGGAGATTGGCGCCCTCCTCAGGGCACGATGTACACCCTATTTAAGCAAGGTGTCCCCATTTGAAATAATGTTTGGGAGACCCCCCCCCCAATCTTCAACTACAAGAAGTTGCCCTAGCAGAAATGACTGACCAATCTGTACTGCAGTCACTGCAGGCATTACAGTCTATCTTAAAAAAAGCCCACTCAGGGATCCTGACTGCCCGCACTGGGATGGAGGCCGAGGTGGAACCACATCCTTATCAACCCGGGGACTTGGTTTGGATACATCGCTATCAAGTGGGAAACTTGGAGTCTTTCTGGAAGGGACCATTTACTGTTATCTTGACCACCCCCACAGCAGTAAATGTAGAAGGCATTAGGGCCTGGATTCATGCGGGTCAGGTCAAACGAACTGAGGACGAGAACACCCCCCAGAGACGGAAGCTGCAGCCGACAGACCCTGTTGACCATGGACTAAAGCTAAGGCTAAAAAACCCTGAGTTTATTTTTGCTCCTATTGTTACCTGTTGAAAGGTCAAGGATTTGACTAATTTCCAAAGAAAAGGGGGGGATATAGGGGTGGGCCAGGCCAGCTAGATGAAGACGATCAATCAGTGGGGCATGCATATATTTACTGAGGTGAGTTGCAATCCCATTGGCCACCTGTGTGTGGGTCGGGCTCAACCACCTCTATAAAGGCTGGTCTGTGAGACTGCACGGGGGAGTAGTAGCAGGAGGAGTTAGGGTAGCTGGTAGCAGGAACCATTGGGAGCCGTTAGGGTAGTGGTAGTGTCGGGGTTGTGGAGAATGACAGCGCCCTTTTCATCATCGGGAGCAGCATTGCTGGGAGCCTCGCCACCCCAAGCAGTGGCGCCACCGGGAGCAGCCTCATCTGGAGCGGCATTGCTGGGAACCTCATCTGCAGCGGTGCCGCCACGAGTGGCCTTGCTGCCCGAGCAGCGGCGCTGTCACTAGAAGTCCTGGGAGCTGCCTCATCTGCAGCGGCCTTGCCACCCCAAGCAGCAGCGCCGCCGGGAGCGGACTCGTCAGGAGTGGCCTGTGGTACAGTGAGGGTGAGGCAGGGAGCCTCCAGGAGGGACCCCAGGGCAAGGAGGCGGTGGCCCCCAGCAAGGCTCAGCACCTACCGGTCAGTTTCATTTCTGATGCATGGCGTGAAATAAAACTTTGCTTGATTTTTGCTTTGTGTCATTCTCATTCCTTTCATCCCTAACAATTGGAAATGGGTAAACATGCAACCAAATTTGTGGTTTTATGGAATATATTCAACAAGGCCCAGCTTACACCCCAAAAGCCCATAATTCCACTTGGAAAAGTCCATTCCACTTAGATCAACACTATTCAGCTCATCTTCCTACTCTCCTGGTCTTCAACCAAGTGTTGCTCTTCTCCAATAGATTCCCAGTGATTTAACTTTTCTACAATCCAAATCTGGTCATTTTGTTATCATTTGTAAATGTCTTGGTCATGAAAGGACAAGAAACGAAGGTATAAGGTGAACCAGGAAGGAGGTGCTATTGGGACATTTCTCTCCTGTTTGGTCAACCACCTGAACTTTGCTTATAGTGCTCCTTTATTGTGGCATCATGTCGTCGCTCCTTGAGCAAGAACCCTGGTCCCAGCCTCCTGTACTCATATGAAGGTAGCATCTGGTCACCATTCAACACTGAGATCGAGGGTCTCCTTCCAGCTTCTTTGTTTGGCTGAATTCACATGTCATAGGTAGAACAGGTATGTCCTTATGAGCTATGCCTTTTCTACATGAGCCTCAAAATAATTTGTGTATTTTACTACAACTATTTTCACAAACTACACTTATAGACCAAATCCCTTAGGGATAGTAGACATTTGTTATTTATATGTTAAATTCAGTTTGCTATTAGTTATTTGTTTATTTTATCATAAGATGTGCTTTTTGAATAAATGAAAGATTTGTTGTTTGATGGTCTTCCTCTGCTTGTTTGTATAAATGACATACTTCAAATCTCAGCTGGTATTACTTTATGCTGGAAAGCTGCCCTAAGCCTGGCTTCTTGGGATTAATATTTTTCACACAGTACATTCTACCACAATGTACTAATGATTTCAGAGAGATAACAGCCACTGAATGTCTTCAGTTTTGAAACCTAAGGAATGAAATCGATCTAATTAAACAGCACAACAACTGGATTGATGCAGTAATGATCAGCCATGTTAATTTTTGAATGATTTTCAAGATTTTTCACTTAAAATGACACTATGCATCAAGGACAAATTTTTAACATAGCCAAAAGTTTGATACTTTATATTTTATTCCCAAGTAATTTCAAATTTGTAGAAAATTAGTATGAATAGTAAAAGTAGTATTAATATTAATAATAGTACAATAAAGAATTAATATACCTTTTTCCTAGATTCAAGTATTAGCATTACACCCCATTTGATTTATCACTTCTCTCTCCATCTGTCTGTCTCATATCACCTTATGACCCTTGTTTGTGAATATCTTGATATGTATTTCATACAAATATGAGTATTTTCCCACAGAATCACAGTGCAGTTGTAAATTTCAGAAAAATATAACATGGGTACAATGCAATTGTACAAATATTTTGAATACAGAAGTGTAAAAATGAAGAGCTTTTCAGTATAAGGAAACAATTCCTCTGAAAGGGATGAATAGGTGTTGACATATGGTATGAGAACCTGAAGAATAACGTTGGCATAAGATCCTAAAGTTCTAATTTGTAGCATGAAGGAAAAGAAACAGTACAAATATTTCCTACTTTATACTTTCATGTAAGACAGATCCCACATTCAACATTTTTTTTAGAGCCCTTGTTACATCCTTATTCCTAAGACTATAAATTAAAGGATTTAGAACAGGAGTGAGTATAGTGTAAAAGACAGATACAATCATGTCCTTCTTTGGGGTGTGATAGGAGGTGGGAAGCATGTAGGTATAGACAGCAGCACCATAGAAGAGGATGACTACCATCATGTGGGAAGAACAAGTGGCAAAGGCCTTCTTCCATCCCTCTGCTGAGTTCATCCTGTGGATGGTGAAGAGGATGAAAGAATAGGAGCTTGAAATGATTGTCACAGGGATGAGGAGCATGAGAACACAGCACAGGTACATGAGGGTCTCATAGAGGGAAGTGTCTGAGCAGGAAAGCTTCATTACAGCAGGGACCTCACAGAAGAAATGATGGATCTCCCGGGATCTACAGAAGGGGAAGGTCATGCTGACGGATGTGAGCATAAATCCATCCACAGATCCTAGAAACCAGGAAGAAGACACCAAGAGGAGACACACCCTATAGTTCATGAGGATAGGATAACGGAGTGGATGGCAGATGGCCATATAGCGGTCATAGGCCATGGCAGCTAGAAGGAAAAATTCTGAACCTCCTAGTGTCAAATAAAGAAACATTTGCATCCCGCATTCAGGGGCTGAGATCTTATTCACTCCTATGACCTGGTCCATGAGCATCTTGGGCACAGTGACAGAAATGTACATCACATCCATGAGAGACAATTGGGTGATAAAAAAGTACATGGGGTTGTGCAGGTGAACATCACACTGTATCAGAAGGATCAGGATGGTATTTCCAGACAAGGCCATTAGGAAAACCACAAAAATGACCACACAAAGAAGAGTTGGGTGGTTGGATTGACTGAAGAGTCCCACTAGTTCAAAATCTAATCGTCCAGTATGGTTGGCCACCCAAGTGGTATTCTCCATTGGATTTTACCTGAATCACCAAGGAGAACTGTAGAGTTAATAGATCACTCATGGCATATGACAACCTGAAATAAAATTTTAGTGAGCTTGTGTGTGTGTCTGTGTGCATGTTTACACACAGGAACCCAGGGTACTAATAAAGAGAAATTCCAAGGACTTGCAAATTGTAGGAGTATAAATTACCTGTAATTGAACAAATTTAATAGAAATTTAGGAATTCACAAATCAAAAATACAGTACCTTAGGGGAACCTGAGTGACTTAGTTGGTTAAGTCCCCAACTTTTGACCAAGTTTTTTTTTTTTTTTTAATATTTTATTTATTTGACAGACAGAGATCACAAGCAAGCAGAGAGGCAGGCAGAGAGAGAGGGAGCAGGCTTCCTGCTGAGCAGAGAGCCTGATGCGGGGCTCGATCCCAGGACCCTGAGATCATGACCTGAGCCGAAGGCAGAGGCTTTAACCCACTGAGCCACCCAGGTGCCCCTTGACCAAGTTTTGATCTCAGGGTCAGAGTTTGAGAACTGCTCCACTAGACTCAATACCAAGCAGGGAGACTTCTTGAGATTCTCTTTCTCCCTCTCCCTTTGCCCTGTCTCCTGTTATCTTTCTCTCTCTGTAAAACAAAAACAAAAACAAAAAGCAAAACCAAAAAAATACATCTTTTAAAAAAATATTCATGCCTTAATAATTCCACTACTGGTTATGCATTTCCCCAAATAAAGCAAAAACACTAATATATGGACATATATGTTTATTTTAATTTTTACCAGATCTTCATATGACCTTTTTTAACATTTTTATTCAAATTCCAGTTAGTTTTTATACAGTGTAATTTTGGTTTCAGGTGCCACATACAATGCAATATTGGTTTCAGGTACACAATATAGTGATTCAACACTTCCATACAACACTTGGTGCATACCACAACATCTGCATTCTTTAATCTCCATCACCTATTTAATCCATCCCCTTCCCACTTCCCTTTGGTAACCATCAGTTTATTCTCTATAGTTGCCTCTCTCTTTCCCCCCCTTTACTTATTTGTTTTGTTTATTAAATTCAACATATAAGTGAGATCATCTGACATTTGTTTTTCTCTGATTAACTTAGTTTGCATAACTTATTCTCTAGCTCCATCCATAACAATGCAAATGGCAAGATTTCATTCATTCATATATTTATATATGTACCCCTATTCTTATGCTATTCTTATTCACAATAGTTAAGATATGGAAACAATCTTTCCATATGGAATCTAACTGTCCATTAATAGATGAATCTTTAAGGAAGGAGTGGTATGTATGTGTGTGTTTGTATATTCCGTGCAGACAATGGACTATTATGCAGCCATAAAATCCATAACATTGTGCCCTTTGTAACAACATGGATGGGCCCACATGGTATTATATTAAGTGAAGTAAGTCAGACTGAGAAAGACAAATGCCACATAAACTCAGTTCTGTATGTGGAATGTAAAAACAGAAATGAATGAATAAGCAAAAAGCTAACCATATGTGTAAATACAGAGAAGAAACTGATGGTTGCTAGGGAAGAAAGTGATGGAGCAGTGACAAAATGGGTGAAGAAGAATGTGAGATACTGTCTTCCAGTTATGGAATAAATAAGTCACAGGAATAAAAGGCTCAGCATAAGGAATATAGCCCATTAATTGTATATTTTGTTTTATTTTTTGTATTTTTTCCTTCATTTTTATTTTATTATTTCTTTAAATTTGAGTATAGTTTACAATGTTCCATTAACAAGTTTATACACTATGCTATATTCATCATAAATACAGCTACCATCTATCCCATTGCATTTTTATTAAAATATTGACTGTATTCCTGTGCCTTATCATTCTATAATTAGGGGCCTGTACCTCCTTCTCCCCTTCACCCATTTTGACCCACTCTCCATCACCCTGATAATGTCTCATGACAGATGGTAAGTACACTTGTTGTGAACATAATAACTTAACCTTGTGAATCACTATGTTGTAAATATAAAGCTGATGGAACACTGTGTGACGAGTATATTCAAATAAAAATATTTTTAAAAGGATATTGGTAGGGGGAGGGAAGCAAGATGGCAGAAGATTAGAGGATCTCATTTCATCTGGTCCCTTGAATTTAGCTGGATAACATTCCAACCATTCTGAACACCTATGATTTCAACCATAGATGTTTAAGAAAATAATTTTTGGATTCTACAAATAGTAAAAAGACCACTTTTTATAAGTTAGGAGGTATGGAGAAGTGAATTTGATGGGATAGTTGGATGACAAATGGTGGGGAGTGGGATCTTCCATGAGGGAGCTACCAGAAAGTGATATAGCCTGAGTGCAAAATCAGAACTTTTAGAAGTCTGCCCCAGTAAAAGACATCCCTGCCTGAAAGATGTTCATGTGGCAAAGCAGGGAAGAATCCTAGGTGGGAGGCTGTGGTTTCAGGAAATCCAGGGTTACAGAAAGAATAAGAGTTCCTGAATCAGCAGAGTTTCCAAGCATTTGAGCAGGAAACAGTCTATGGTCAGTGAGCCTGGGAAGGGGGTTCTCATATCCATTTGCCCTAAACCACAAACTGAGGCACCACTGGATGACTACTCTCCATGTGGGGGCCCAAAAAAGGACAGAAACATGGTGACCTTCCACTTTCCCCAGGAGGACTGGTGCAGAAATGCACCACAGAAGTCTGAACTTTAGCACACAGAAAAGTGAGGACTGCTTATCCCTGAGGATTTACTGGGAAGATGGGGCTGCCATATTTCAGCTTCAGGGATGGAGATCAGCCTGACTATTTTTACTTTCATCCTCTAAAGAGGCACAAAAGCCTTAGGGAACAAAAGCCCCAAGCAGCAACTAATGGACAGGAGAGGAGAATTTGATATATCACTGATTCCATAAAATGAAACAATATTGGAATTATTGGAGTCTCAGGGAAAGAAGAAAGAGAGAGAAGGACAGAAGGTGTACTTGAGCAAATCATAGTTGAGAACTTTCTTAATCTGGGGAGGGAAACAGGGATTTATTTCCAAAAGGTAAAAGGAACACCCCCTAAAATAAATAAAAATAGGTCAATACCCTGAAATATAATAGTTAAGCTTGCAAATTTCAGAGATAAGGAGAAAATCAATATTCAATAAATGGTTCTGGTAAATATGGACAATCACATGGAGAAGAATGAAACCGGATGATTTTCTTACATCATACACAAAGATAAACTTAAAATGGATGAAAGACCTAATGTGAGACAGGAATCCATCAAAATCCTAGAGGAGAACACAGGCAGCAATCACTTTGACCCCAGCTGCAGCAACTTCTTCCTAGACACATCTCCAAAGGCAAGGGAAACAAAAGCAAAAAGGAACTTCATTTTTTGGGACTTCATCAAGCTAAAAACTTCTGCACCACAAAGAAAACTAAAAGGCACCAAATGGAATGGGAGAAGATATTTGCCAATAACATATCATATAAAAGGCTAATTTCCAAGATCCATAAAGAACTGCTCAAACTCAACACCCCAAAACTATAATCCAGTCAAGAAATGGGCAGAATGCATGAAAGACATTTCTCCCAAGAAGACAAACAAATGGCCAACAGACACATGAAAAAAAAATGCTACACATCACAAGCCATCAGGGAAATGCAAGTGAAAACCACAATAGATACCACCTCACACCAGTCAGGATGGCTAAAATTAATAACTCGGGAAACACTGATGTTGGGGAGGAAGCAGAGAAAGACGAATCATCATAACTTGTTGATGGGAATCCAAATTGGTGCAGCCCCTCTGGAGAACAGTGTGGAGGTTCTTTAAAAAGTTAAAAATAGGGCTACACTATTGCACTACTATGTATTTACCCCAAATATACAAATGTAGTAATCCAAAGGGGCACCTGTACCCCAATGTTCATAGCAGCAATGCCCATAATAGCTAAAAAGTAGAAAGAGCTGAGATGTACATCAACAGATGAATGGATAAAGTACATGTGTTTCATATATACAATGAAATTTAGTCACACATCAGAAAGGATGAATACTTACCACTTACATTGACATAGATGGAACTGGAGGATATTATGCTGAGTAAAATAAGTCAATCAGAGAAAGACAGATTATCCTATGGTTTCACTCATATGAGCAATGTAAGAAACAGCACAGAGGATCATAGGAAAAGGGAGGGAAAAGTGAATGGGAACTCACTAGAGAGGGAGAGAGACAAACCATGAGAAAATCTTAGCTATTGGAAACAAACTGAGGGTTGCTGGAGGAGTGGTGAATGGGGGATGGAGTAATTGGGTTATGGACCTTATTGAGGGCATGTGATGTGATTATAACTGGGTGTTATATGCAACTGATAAGTTATTAAACATCTGAAACTAATGATGTACTATATGTCGACTAATTGAATTTAAATTAAAAAGGGATATGGGTAACATAAAAGATTTCCACAGTTCAGGGTTTTGAGAATTCCTGATTACAGTGTTGTTTATCAATGAATATAGAATATTCCGCAATCACTGCCCTTTGAAAACACAAAAAGTGAATCATTAAAAAAAGAATAAAACCCCTTATTTCTAGAGGTAATATATATGTATGTCAAAATTTTAATCAACCTCCCTGGTGTAAGGATCCAACTGGATCTTAAAAACTGTTGGAGATATAGTCCATATATGAAAGGTTTAGAAAGTAACAAACATAATTTGGGGAATAATCATACCAAAAGTTCAAATCTCCTTTGTGATGCTCTGTGTTTATGTGGAGTAAGTAAGCCATGCATCCACATGGAACCAATGAGTTCCTCACCAATATTCAGCCTCTTAGATATCCTAGGACATCAATTTAGGAACTCATACTTTGAATCTGGACTATGATTCTGGGCCCAGCTTATCCTCTATCCACCAACTTTTTTGTCCACTTTGCATAACAAGTGGATAGTAAAGTTAGATCTCAAGTATGTTCAGGATTAAATTATGTAAAATAATTAAAGTTACAGATGAGTAAGTACATATATTGCTAAAGAGTTAAGGTCTATAATAATTTTTGTACAGATTCTGTGTAAGAGATGGCTGTTACCATTTTTGTTTTATGATACAAGATGAATTACTCCTGTTTGCCAGTTTTAGCATCTTTTCATACACATAAGGATTTAGATTTGATAGTTTCTGTAGTCTATTTATATATTCTGTTTAAACAGATCTTTAAGGGAATCCTACCTTTTTTTCTAGTATACCTTCTCCAGCTTCATTTACACAAAGCTACTACCACTCATTCTAGATTTAAGGAGGGAGAGCTGTCATTTAGAAAATCATTGTCATTTATAGGACAAATCTTTAGTTTTCACAAACATCATCTATTTATTGTCTGTGGCAACCAATTTTTCATAGGAACTGAGATGCAGAGAAAATAACTGAGCAACACTGAATTGTTTCTGTCTCCAATTCAATTCCCCTTCTTGTGTCTGGCTACTCAAAGCCTACATCAGTGTTAAGTGCTAAAAACAAATTACATGAAGTCTAAATTGTTACACTGAAGGAGATCAGAGTCCGTCTACACAGGCAAAAATAGTTGTGTGTGTGTGTGTGTGTGTGTGTGTGAATTTAAAGTATAGTTTAAAAATGACTCAAAATAAGAAAGCACAGTAGAAGAGGGTCTGCTTACAATTTAATGAATCTTGGAACACTGAAAAAAATTTAAAAATATTAAAAATAAAGCACAGTAGAAGTAAAATACATCTGTCTTTTCTGAAAAGAATCAGTAGTAACTGCTTTTATATTTTCTCTAATGAATGTTAAAGATTAGCAACTTTTAAGTTTCTGAAATATTAAATTTTAAAGGTCCTTACCAACATAAAAAGAAACATTGGCTCTTCTGTCTAGGAAGAGTTTAGAAATGGTTATGATTCAGGCATATTTCAATAATAATCTCTAACTTTCAAAACATTGTATGCTCTTATAATGATTCCAAAGACTAATTACAATAGTCAACTTATTAAGATTCTCCAGTTCTGAGTGCTAAAGCAGTAGACAACACTGAAAATTAATTTGATACCTTAATATAAATATCAAACAAATCTGGTACACATTGCATTAAAAAAATCTGTCAAATTCCACATCTACTGGTAGATGAAAGCTGACATCTGTGAAAAATTAAGAAAGCCCAATAAGAGGAAAATATACTAGCTTTCTGAATTAATATTGTGGCCCAAATGAAGCAAATCTTTATTGCAATTGGTAAATGAGAATGACTGTGATCAAGCCACACTGAAAAGTCCACTGGCACACCAGACAGACAAGAGGATGCTATCTGTACTATGTCAGGTGATTGACCTCACTGTTCATTCTTATTTTTCTGTATTCAATTTCTTGAGTTTAATATAAACAAAGCAGTACATTACTTAATTCTGGGACTTATTAATAGTGGTAGTATGGTAACATCAAATCTTTGAAGCTAACAGCAGATTTTGCTCTATTGCTTTACCATATTTTGTCTTCCCTGATAGTTATCTTACTCATCTTGTTTTCTCTTTTTACAAATTAAATAATTCAGATTCTCAGGTGATTTGCCTAGCATCACATAATTTACCTGGGATATGACTTGTGTCTCAATTCATATGTTGGGACCCACAGCTCATAAAGCTGTCTTAGCTCTCTAGAACACTATCTTCTCTCCACAGTCTACAATTTGGGTAATACCACTCACTGTCAGTTTCTTCTAAGAAACATAAATTTTATTGAGACATTTCTTTTACTTTTCTATCAGAAATAATTCCCACCTAAAGTAAAATCAGGCTCATTTTTTTTTGTAAAATTTCAACCTTAAGAAAAGAAACACATCATCCAATAATATAGGAGGAATATGTATTCTTTTGTCCATACATAAGGCAAGTAACAACCCATTTCCCAATATATTGCAGTAAGTTACTGTTACATGAAAGATTGAATCATAAAAAGGTGATTAGGAGTATATTTTCTTGGTGTGCACTGAGAAATGTATGGAATTCTCAAATATATTGTACAACTGACACTAATGTTTCACTGGTTAATTATACTTGATTTTAAAAAGCATAATTGTTTTTCTTCATAAAAATAGATGCTAGGGAAAAATTGAGGAAATATGGTCCAGAATTAGTAGCATATACCAAAGGAGAACAAGTAAAAAACAATAATTACCCTTTTGCTCCTGCAGTTCTCTCCATATGATTGAACTCAACATCAGATGATGCTGGAGGTCTTATTCATCTGAGTAATGGAGTGTGGCCATGGTATAAAGATAAACAGTATAGTGACATCACCCTCATTTTACTATCCGCATTATGGGAGTTGATGAGGTTTGCTATTGGTAAATTCCTTCTGGGACCTTGAAGAAGAATGCAATTAAGAGCCCTAACAACAACAACAACAACAACAACAACAAAGTTAATAGGTATCTATGTTGCACTGTTCTGGTTATCTTCTCATGTCTGTTTAAAATATTTTATTATTATTAACTGGAAATCTTAACCAATATTAAAAGAAATCTCAAATTTCACCATCATCAATAAAATCTTATCTGTGAAATAGATACCAGGTTATATGTGGCCTTAGCCTTTTCTGTATTACAAAATAATTTTTTAGACAGTAGGTCTATTTTTAACTTTCTGAGGAAACTTCATGTTCTTTTCCAAGGTGGATACATCAGTTTGCATTCAAAATATTTTCAAGATATATTGATTTCAAGATATATTGCATTCAAGACATGCATTTGCAGCATGTCAAGAGGGTTCCCATTTCTCCATATCCTTCCCAAAATCACTTGTTCCTTGTGTTGCTAATTTTAGCCATCCTGATATATGTGAGGTGATATCTCATAGCATTTTTACTTGTATTTCCTTGATATTGAGTGATGTCGAGCATCTTTTCAAGTGTCTGTTGGCTATCTGTATTTCTTTGGAAAAATATCCTTTCACCTTCTCTGCCCATTATTTTCTGGGTTATTTGTTTTGGGTGTTGAGTTTTATATTTTCATTATATATTGTAGATACTAGCCCTTTATCTGATATATAATTTGAAAATATCTTCTTCTATTCCAGTTTGTCTTTTAGTTTTGTTGATTATTTTGTTTGATGTGTAGAAGCTTTTTTATTTTTATAAAGTCTCAATTATTGATGCTTTTGTTTCTCTTGCCATTGGAGACAAATCTAGAAATAAATTGCTTAGCCAATGTCAAGGAGATGATAGCCTGTGTTCTCCTTTTGGATACTTATAGATTCATGACTCACATTTAAGTCTTCCATCCATTTTGATTATATTTTTGTGTATGGTATAAGAAAGTAGTTCATATTCATTCATTCATACATTCTGTCCAGTTGACCCAACATCATTTTTTTAATTTATTTTCAGCATAACAGTATTCATTGTTTTTGCACAACACCCAGTGATCAATGCAATACATGCCCTCTCTATTACCCACCACCTGGTTCCCCAGCCTCCCACCCCCCACCCCTTCAAAATTCTCAGGTTGTTCTTCAGAGTCCATAGTCTCTCATGGTTCATTTCCCCTTCCAATTTCCCTCAACTCCCTTCTCCTCACTATCTCTTATGTCTTCCATGTTCTTTGTAATGGCCTTTAAATAAGTGAAATCATATCATAATTGACTCTCTCTGCTTGACTTATTTCACTCAGCATAATCTCTTCCAGTCCCGTCCATGTTGCTACAAAAGTTGGGTATTCATCCTTTCTGATGGAGGCATAATACTCCATCCAGTATATGGACCACATCTTCCTTATCCATTCATCCGTCAAAGGGCATCTTGGTTCTTTCCATGGTTTGGCGACTGTAGTCATTGCTGCTATAAACATCGGGGTACAGATGGCTCTTCTTTTCACTACATATGTATCTTTGGGGTAAATACTCAGCAGTGCAATTGCAGGGTCATAGGGAAGCTCTATTCTTAATTTCTTCAGGAATCTCCACACTGTTCTCCAAAGTGGCTGCACCAACTTGCATTCCCACCAACAGTGGAAGAGGGCTCCCCTTTCTCCACAATCTGTCCAACACACGTTGTTTCCTGTCTTGCTAATTTTGGTCATTCTAACTGGTGTCAGGTGGTATCTCAATGTGGTTTTAATTTGAATCTCCCTGATGGCTAGTGATGATGGACATTTTTTCATGTATATGATAGCCATTTGTATGTCTTCATTGGAGAAGCATCTGTTCATATCTTCTGCACATTTTTTGACATGATTATCTGTTTTGTGTGTGTTGAGTTTGAGGAGTTCCTTATAGATCTGGATATCAACCTTTTGTCTGTACTGTCATTTGCAAATATCTTCTCTCATTCCGTGGGTTGCCTTGTTGTTTTGTTGACTGTTTCCTTTGCTGTGCAGAAGCTTTTGTTCTTGATGAAGTCCCAAAAGTTCATTTTTGCTTTTATTTCCTTGGCCTTTGGAGACATATCTTGAAAGAAGTTGCTGTGGCTGCTATCGAAGAGGTTATTGCCTATGTTCTCCTCTAGGATTCTGATGGATTCCTGCCTCACATTGAGGTATTTTATCCATTTCGAGTTGATCTTTGTGTACAGTGTAAGAGAATGGTTGAGTTTCATTCTTCTACATATCGCTGTCCAGTTTTCCCAGCACCATTTATAGAAGAGACTGTCTTTTTTCCATTGTATTTTTTTTTCCTGTTTTGTCGAACATTATTTGACCATAGAGTTGAGGGTCCATATCTGGGCTCTCCACTCTGTTCCACTGGTCTATGTGTCTGTTTTTATGCCAGTACCATGCTGTCTTGGTGATTACAGCTTTGTTGTAAGAGCTGGAGGAAATAATCCTAAAATTTGTATGGAATCAGAAGAGACCCCGAATTTCTAAGGAAATATTGAAAAACAAAAACAAAATTGGTGGCATCACATTACCTGATTTCAAGCTTTACCAATATCATTTTTTAAAGAGACTCTCTTTTTCCCCATTACATATTCTTTCCTGTCTTGCTAAAACTAATTGATCATATAGTTGTGGGTTCAATCCATTCCACTGATTTATGAATCTTTTTTTTTTTTTTTTGCCAGTAACATGCTGTTTTGATCACTACAACTTTGTAATATCACTTGAAGTCTGAAACTGTGATGCTTACAACTTTGATTTTCTTTTTCAAGGTTGCTTTAACTATTTGGGGCTTTTGTGTTTCTATAAAAAATTTAGGATGGTTTGTTCTAGCTCAGTGAACTGTGCTGGTCATATTTTATTAGGGATTGCATTAAGTGTGTTTTTAATTTGGGTAGTATAGACAGTTTAACAGTATTTTTTCTTCCAATCCATGAACATGGAATGTTGTTTCACTTCTTTGTGCCATCTTTAATTTCTTTCATTAATGTTTTATAGATTTCAAAGAATGGTTCTTTCAACTTTTCAGTTAGGTTTACTCCAAGGTATCTTATTTGCTTATGTATTTTTTTTGGTGTAACTGTACATTATGTTGATTCCCTAATTTATATTTGTTCTGATTCATTATTGGTGTATATAAATGCAAAAAATTTTTAAAAGATTTTATTTATTCACTTGACAGAGAGAGAGGAGAGAGATCATAAGTAGGCAGAGAGGCAGGCAGAGTGAGAGGAGGAAGGAGGCTCCCTGCTGAGCAGAGAGCCTGATGCAGGGCTCCATCCCAGGCCCGTGAGATTATGACCTGAGCTGAAGGCAGAGGCTTCACCCACTGAGCCACCCAGGTGCCCCACAACAATTTTTTTTAATGTTAACTTCATATCCTGTGAATTTCCTGGATTCATGTATCAGTTCTACTAAGTTTTTGGTGGAGTGTTTTGGGTTTTCTACATAGAGTATCATGTCTTCTGTAATAAGCTAAAGTTTGACTTCTTCCATACCAATTTGGATGCCTTTGCTGTTACTGCTGTGGTTGTTGTTATCTGATTGCTGAGATGAGGACTTCCAGTATTATGTTGAACAACATGGTGAGAGTGAAAATCCCTGTCATGGTCCTGACCTTAGGGGAAAAATTTGAGTTTTTCCCCATTGAGGATGATATGAACTGTGGATTATCATATATGACATTCACAATATTGTGGTATGTTTCTTGTATCCTTAATTTCTTAAATGTTTTTACTCAAGAATGCCTGTATTTTATCAAAAGCTTTTACTCCATCTGTTGAGAGTTTCAGATGGTTCTTTTCCTTTCTTTTATGCACGTAGTGTATCATGTTGATTTGCAGGTATTGAACCACTACAGCAGTCCAGGAATAAACCCCACTTGATCATCGTGAATAATTCTTTTAATGTGCTGTTGAATTCCATTCGCTAGCATTTTAAATTGAGATTTTTTTACATCTATGTTCATCAGTGACATTGGTTTGTAATTCTCCTTTTTGTCTGGATTGTGGAAAAAGTCGATGTTGGCTTCATGGAATGAATTTGGAAGTTTTCCTTCAGTTTCTATTTTTTGGGAATGGTTTCAGAAGAAGAATGTTTTGTGGAATTCCCCTGGGAACCCATTTGACCCTGAATTCTAGTTTGTTGAGAGTATTTTGATTACTGATTCAATTTATTTGCTGATTATGGAACTATTCAAATATTCTATTTCATCCTGTTTCAGTTTTGGTAGTTTATATGTTTTGAGAAATCTATCATTTCTTTCAGATTTCCCAATATGTTGGCATACACTTACATATAATAGACTTTTTAAAATGAATGTATGCATTTCTGCGATTTTGGTTTTGATATCTCCTCTTTCATTCAGGATTTTAATCATGTCTGCTAGGGGACTATCAATGTCATTAATTTTTACAAAGCACCAGATCCTAGGTCCTTTGATTTTTATTTTTCATTTCTGTATCATTAATTTCTACTCTAATATTTATTATTTACCTTCTTCTTGGGGCTTTAGGTTGATTTGCTCTTCTTTTCCCAACTCCTTGAGGTGTAAGGTTACATTGTACATTTAAGACTTTTCTTGATTTTGAGGAAAGACTGTATTGCTATCTACTTCCCTCTTATTACTGCCTTTGCTAAATCCCAAAGGTTTTGGATTGTCGTGTTTTTGTTGTCATTTGTTTCCATGTATTTTTTTTTTCTTCTTTCATTCTTAGGTAAGGTGTTCTTTAATCTCCATGTATTCGTGGTCTTTCCAATTTTTTTTTTCTGTGATTGACTTCAAGTTTCATAGCATTGTGGTGTGAAAATATGCTTGGTATGATCTCAATCTTTTTGTTCTTTTTGAGGCCTAATTTGTGACGTAGAACATGGTCTATTCAAGAGAATATTCAATGTGCACTCAAAAAACTGTATTTTACCGCTTTAGGATGAAATCCTCTGAATACATCTATTAATTTTATCTGGTGCAGTGTGTCATTCAAAGTCATTGTTTCCTTGTTGATTTTCTACTTAAATGGTCTGTTCATTGCTGTAAGTGGGTGCTCAAGTCCTCTATTTTTATTGCATTATTATCAAATACTTGCTTTATGTTTGTTATTAATTGTTTTATATATTTGGGGGCTCCCAAGTTTGGGACATAAATATTTAAAATTAATAGATCTTCTTAAAGGATAGACCCCTTAATTGAGATATGGTGCCCCTTTTCATCTCTTATTCTAGTATTTGATTTAAAATATAGTTTGTTTGATATAACTATGGCTACTTCAGTTTTTTGCTTTGTTTTGTTTTGTTTTGTTTTGTTTTGTTTTTAGAATGAAGCCACCGGTTTTTTATTTTTGCACTATAAATAGAGTTCCGCAGTCCCATTTTCTTACATAATACATGAGAAAACAGAGAACCTAAAATACTTTTGGTGAGAAATCAAGTGTATAGTTAGTATACCTAAATAACAATGAGCTGGTAAGAAGACTTATAAGGTACTGAAACTCAGGCTAACAGCAACGCAGTTCTTTATGAAAATACTTTAATTTCAGAAGCACAACACCTATAAGTAAGACCATATGATACTTGACTATCTTTACTTGACTTATTTCGTTCAGCATAATCTCTTACACTCCACCCATATTGCTACAAAAGTTGGGTATTCATCCTTTCATATGGAGGCATAATACTCCACTGTGTATATGTACCACATCTTCCTTATCCATTCATCCGTTGAAGGGCATCTTGGTTCTTTCCACAGTTTGGCGACTGTAGCCATTGCTGCTATAAATATTGGGATACAGATGGCTCTTCTTTTCACTACATCTGTATCTTTGGGGTAAATACTCAGCAGTGCAATTGCAGGGTCATAGGGAAGCTCTATTCTTAATTTCTTGAGGAATATCCACACTGTTCTCCAAGGTGGCTGTACCAACTTGCATTTCGAACAGTAGTGGAAGAGGGATCCCCTTTCTCCACATCCTCTCCAACACACGTTCTTTCTATCTTGCTAATTTTGGCCATTCTAACTGGTGTCAGGTGGTATGTCAATGTGGTTTTAATTTGAATCTCCCTGATGGCTAGGGATGATGAACATTTTTTCATGTGTATGATAGCCATTTGTATGTCTTCATTGGAGAAGTGTCTGTTCATGTCTTCTGCACATTTTTTGACATGATTATCTGTTTTGTGTGTGTTGAGTTTGAGAAGTTCTTTATAGATCCTGGATATCAACCTTTTGTCTGTACTGTGATTTGCAAATATCTTCTCTCATTCCATGGGTTCCCTTGTTGTTTTGTTGAGTGTTTCCTTTGCTGTGCAGAAGCTTTTGTTCTTGATGAAGTCCCAAAAGTTCATTTTTGCTTTTGTTTCCTTGGCCTTTGGAGACATATCTTGAAAGAAGGTGCTGTGGCTGCTATCGAAGAGGTTACTGCCTATGTTCTCCTCTAGGAATCTGATGGATTCCTGCCTCACGTTGAGGTCTTTTACCCATTTTGAGTTTATCTTAGTGTACGGTGTAAGAGAAAGGTTGAGTCATTCTTCTACATATCACTGTCCAGTTGCCCCAGCACCATTTATTGATGAAAGTGTCTTTTTTGCATTGTATATTTTTTCCTGTTTTTTCGAAGATTATTTGACCATAGAGTTGAGGGTCCATATCTGGGCTCTGCACTCTGTTCCACTGGTCCACGTGTCTGTTTTTATGATAGTACCACACTGTCTTGGTGATCACAGCTTTGCAGTAAAGCTTGAAATGAGTTAACATGATGCCGCCAGTTTTGTTTTTGTTTTTCAACATTTCCCTAGCAATTCGGGGTCTCTTCTCATTCCATCCAAATTTTAGGATTCTGTGCTCCAGCTCTTTGAAAAATACCGGTGGAATTTTGATCAGAATGGCATTAAAAGTATAGATTGCTCTAGGCAGTATAGACATTTTAACAATGCTTATTCTTCCGATCCAAGAGCATGGAACGGTCTTCCATCTTTTTGTGTCTTCTTCAATTCCTTTCATGAGTGTTCTGTAGTTCCTCGAGTACAGGTCCTTTACCTCTTTGGTTAGGTTTATTCCCAGGTATCTTATGGTTCTTGGTGCTATAGTAAATGGAATCGATTCTCTAATTTCCCTTTCTGTATTTTCATTGTTAGTGTACAAGAAAGCCACTGATATCTATACATTGACCTTGTATCCTGCCACGTTACTGAATTGCTGTATGAGTTCTAGTAGTTTGGGGGTGGAGTCTTTGGGGTTTTTTATATAAAGAATCATGTCATCTGCAAAGAGAGAGAGTTTGGCTTCTTCCTTGACAATTTGGATACCTTTTATTTCTCTTTGTTGTCTGATTGCCGTTGCTAAGGCTTCTAAAACTATGTTGAACCAGAATGGTGAGAGTGGGCATCCATGTCGTGGTCCTAATCTTAATGGGAAGGCTGCACGCTTTTTCCCATTGAGGATGATATTTGCTGTGGGTCTTTCATAGATACATTTTATGAAGTACAGGAAGGTTCCCTCTATCCCTATACTTTGAAGTGTTTTCATCAGGAACAGATGCTGGATATTGTCAAATGCTTTTTCTGCATCAATTGAGAGGACCATGGGTTTCTTCTCTCTTCCCTTATTGATTTGTTCTATCACATTGATTGATTTGCGAATGTTGAACCAACCTTGTAACCCAGGGATGAATCCCGCCTGGTCATGGTGGATAATCTTTTAATGTGCTGCTGTATCCTGTTTTCTAGGATCTTGTTGAGAATCTTAGCATTCATATTCATCAGTGATATTGTTTTGAAATTCTCCTTTTTAGGGGCTTTGCCTGGTTTGGGGATCAGGGTAATGCTGGCTTCATAAAAAGAGTCTGGAAGTTTTCCTTCTTCTTCAATTTTTTGGAACAGCTTCAGGAGAATTGGTGTTATTTCTTCTTTTTTAAAGTTTGGTAGAATTCCCCAGGGAATCCATCAGGTCCTAAGTTCTTGTTTTTGGGATGTTTTTGAACACTGCTCAATCTCATTACTAGATATTGGTCATTTCAGGTTGTCCATTTCTTCCTGGTTCAATTTTGGGAGTTTGTAGTTTTCCAGGAATGCATCCATTTCATCTAGGTTGCTTAGCTTATTGACATATAACTGTTGGTAATAATTTCTGATGATTGTTTCTATTTCCTTGGTGTTCGTTGGGATCTCTCCCTTTTCATTCATAATTGTATTAATTTGGGCTTTCTCTCTTTTCTTTTGGATTAGTGTAGCCAGTGGTTTATCTATCTTATTGATTCTTTCAAAAAACCAGCTTCTAGATTCATTGATACATTCTACAGTATCTCTTGTTTTACCTCATTGATCTCTGCTCTAATCTTAATTATTTCCCTTCTTGCATGTGGAGTTGGTTTGATGTGTTGTTGATTCTCCAGTTCTTTAAAGTGTAGAGACAGCTGGTGTATTCTGGATTTTATAATTTTTTTGAGGGAGGCTTGGATGGCTATGAATTTTCCCTTTAGAACCGCCTTTGCTGTATCCCATAAATTTTGGACCGAAGTGTCTCCATTCTCATTGGTTTCCATGAATTGTTTAAGTTCATCTTTGATCTCCTGGTTGATCCAAGCATTCTTACACAAGGAGGTCTTTAGCTTCCAGGTTTTTGAGTTCCTTCTGAACTTTTCCTTGTGATTGAGTTCCAGTTTCAAAGCATTGTGATCTGTGAATATGCGGGGAATAATGTCAGTCTTTTGTTATCAGTTGAGTCCAGAATTGTGACCCAGTATGTGGTCTGTTCTGGAGAAGGTTACATGTGCATTTGAGAAGAATGAGTATTCTGTTGTTTTAGGGTGGAATGTTCTCTATGTGTCTATGAGGTCCATCTGGTCCAATGTGTCATTCAGTGCTCTTATTTCTTTATTAATTTTCTGCTTCGATGACCTGTCTATTTCTGAAAGAGGCGTATTAAGCTCTCCTACTATTATTGTATTCATATCAATATGACTCTTTATCTTGATTAATAGTATTCTGATGTAATTCGGTGCTCCCATACTGGAGGCATAGGTATTTATAATGTTAGATCATCGTGGTGGATATTCACTTTAAGAATTATGTAGTGTTCTTCTGTATCTCTGACTATAGTCTTTAGTTAAAATCTAATTTATCTGATATGAGAATCGCTACTCCGGCCTTCTTTTGAGACCCATTGGCATGAAAGATGCTTCTTCATCCCTTCACTTTCAGTCTGGGTGTATCCTTAGTTTCAAAATGGGTCTCTTGTAGACAACATATGGATGGGTCCTGTCGTTTTACCCAATCTGCAACCCTGTGTCGTTTTATGGGCGCATTTAGGCCATTCACATTGAGAGTGATTATTGAGAGATCGTTTTAATTGACATTGTGTTACCTTTGAAGTTTTTCTGTCTGTGGATTGTTTCTATATTTCTGTTCAATGATATTCTTAGGATTTTTTCTCTTTTATAGGACCCCCTTAATATTTCCTGCAGTGTCGGCTTAGTGGTTGTATAGTCTTTTAAGCCTTGCCGGTCTTGGAAACTCTTGATCTCTCCATCTATTTGGAATGTCAGTCTTGCTGGATAGAGTATTCTTGGCTGCATGTTCTTCTCATTTAGTACTCTGAATATATTTTGCCAGCCCTTCCTGGCTTGCCAGGTCTCTGTGGACAGGTCTGACATTATTGTAATGGCCTTTCCTCTGTATGTAAGGAGCATATTTGTCCTGGATGCTTTTAAGAAGTTCTGTATAGAAGCATAATTCTTCATTTTAACTATTAGGTGTTGTGAGGACTTTCGAGAATCTAAGATCTTGGGGAGAAACTACTCTGCCTGTAGTACATGAACATTGTTTCCATTCTTGAGATTTGGAAAATTTTCATAGACAGCTTCTTTCACTATATCTTCTAGACTTCTTTCTTTTTCCTCCCCTTCAGGGATTCCAAAAATTCTGACGTTGGAACGTTTCATGGCATCATTTATTTCCCTGATTCTGTTTTCGTGGCTTCTGAGCTGTTTGTTCCAGGCTTCCTCCTGATCCTTTCTCTCTATCTGTTTGTCCTCCAGATCACTAATTCTATCTTCTGTCTCAGTTACCCTAGCTTTTAGAGAATTTAGATTAGATTGGAACTCATTGAGAACATTTTGAACATCATCCCTGGTGGCTTTCAGTTCTGCCCTAACATTGTGAACATCATCCCTGGTGGCTTTCAGTCCTGCCCTAATCAATTCCTTTTGGTCATCCATGGCTTTCTCCAACCTAGCTATTGCCTGGATAATTGTTAGTCTGAATTCCTTTTCCGACATATTGTCTTTGGTGATAGCCATTAGCTCTGTTGCAGAATGTCCATCCTCTGTGTTTTTCTTCTGTTGGGTATTCCTCCTCCTAGTCATTTTGGTAAGAGATGATTGAACAGATTCAGCTGGATGTATCAATTATGGTGCAGTCAAAGTGCACCCTGGAACGCTTCTGTGCAATCAGGGTTCCTCACCCAAATGAGAGCAAAAAGAAAAGAAAGATAAATAGAGAAGAAGAAAGAAAAAAAAGAAAATAAAAAGGAAAAATAAGAGAGGGAGAGAGAGACAGGGGAAAAAGGGAAGATAAAAGAGAAGGCTCAGCCCAAATGGGCCCCAAGGTAAGATTTATGAAGTATACAAACAAAAACAAACAAAAAGACTGATAAAATTATATGACAAAAGAAAAATGTGTATATACATATATATAAGCAAATATATTTATATATTTAATTTATTATATATATAATATAATATAATATATATAATATATAATTTATTAATATAAATAAATATATATATTTATATATTATATTATACATATTTATATATAAATATATAAGCAAATATATAAATATATTTATATAAGCAATTTATTTTTGCTTATATATATATTATATATATATATTTGCAAAAATATATATTTATATATATAAATATATAAGCAAATATATTGCTCATATATATATATATAAGCAAAAAATGGGAAGAACCTCATCAGGAAGAACCCAAGTATAAGATTTATATTCTATCAGGCTAAACACAAATTCACAGAAACACTGGCAGAAGGAAAAATTGGGAGAGTGGTTATAAATTCTCAGTGTCGGCGAGGAAGGTTATTTTGATTCTTCCTGGATGTATCTTGATGTTTTTGTTAAGGGACTCAACTTTCCTAAGTTACAGGGGGATTAAAAATTGGTTTGCTTATAGGCGTAGCATTGATTGGGGAAAGGGGATTATCTTGAAGTTTAACTCTATATGTATAGTAGAAAATAAAAATTAAAAAAGTATAAACTAGACTAAACTAAGTTGAAATTAAAAAATTAAAAAAATAGAAAAGCAAAATAAAGACACGGGTGTATGTTTCAAAAAGTTTAGGTTAGACGTTATTAAGGAATTTGATGTACCGGACATCTCAGTGTGATGGTAAATAGGTTAAGAAATTATCTGTATGTATTAAAAAAAAAGAACCAGAATATTGGTAAAGAGTTAAAAATAAAAGTTGTATTTATGAAGTAGTGGTGGTTGTTCTATTTGTAGTCTTCTTCTTCTTCTTTTTTTTTTTTTCTTCCTTCCTGGTTGGTTTTCTGGTTTCTTCTGGTTTCTGGTTTTCGTGGAGGGGCCTGCCACGTGGGTTTTCAGACAATGATGTTCCCTGAGTTAGGTCCTTCCGCTCCCCTCAAGGGGGTGGGCTCTGAGGAAACTGTTTTTTTCAGGCTTTTGTTCTCTGAGGGTTTTCATGTTCTTTCATCTGTTTTCTCTTGTCTTGACAGCTTTTGATGGTTTTTGGAGTTTTAGAGGAGAGCAAACTGCACCCGACCTCCCTCTCAGAGAGAAGCCTCAGAATGCTCTGCAGAGCTGCTGGCAGAGTAGGTTCTGAGTCACTGTCCCTGGGGATGGAGGAGCTCCTCATTGTACCCAATAGCACGGCAGCGGCTCCTGTCTGGGCAGCTCCAGACTGCCAGAGAGGTTCCAAGCAGAGATCGCACACTGAAATTTTCCTGCTCTCCCGGGCTGGGAATGTCTGGTTTTTCCAGATGCTAGAGCTCCAGGCTAGCACCTGTGCGCACCTCTCCCTTGGGAGGGTGTGGGACGGGCGCCTTTCAGGATTGCCGTCTGGCCAGGCTCCCAGCCCCTCACAGGAGCCGGACCCCTCTCGTTCTCGGGCATGCTGGTGGTTACGGCATGCTGGTGGCTCAGGGACTGAGACCTGATTTATCTGACACACTCTCTCTGTCTCAGCGCCAGGGGAGGCTGTCCTGGGTCTGGGGACTTAGGTCCCTGTCCCTAACCGCCCCGATTCCCAATATTTCCCCCCCACAATCCTTTGCTCTTTTTGTTTTTTGAGTGCTTTCAACCAGACTCCGAGTTAATGTTGGTCCCCAGACACAGGGCACTCTCGTATTGGGGTATTACTTTCCAATCGGTCACCTCTGGTGGCTCCCTCCCGCTTTTGTTTATCTTCTGATATCAGTCCGATGTTCCCACTCTGCTTTACCTGCCACTAGCGTCTTCTGCTCCTGTAGAGAACCATACGTGTGTAATTCTGATCTCAGGTTGATTTCATGGGTGGTCGGAGTTCTTTGGTAGGTAATCAGCTCACTTTAGTGTACAGGTTGAAACGGTGTCTCCTCCTACTTCTCCGCCATCTTGACTCCCCTCTCAGCTTTCTTTTGATGTCCATTAACACAGTAATCTCTTCTCCACCCCCTCACTCCTAATAAGGAGGTGTTTGGGTGTGTTAAATGAGTCTCTGTAGTCTCTATCAATGTGTCTTGTATTTTTTTAATCCTTTCTGATACCCTATGTCTTTTTTTTAAAGATTTTATTTATTTATTTGACAGACAGAGGTCACAAGTAGGCAGAGAGGCAGGCAGAGAGAGAGAGGAGGAAGCAGGCTGTCCGCCGAACAGAGAGCCCGATGTGGGGTTCGATCCCAGAACCCTGGGATCTTGACCTGAGCCAAAGGCAGAGGCTTTAACCCACTGAGCCACCCAGGCGCCCCACCCTATGTCTTATTTATTAAAGCATTGGTCCATGTATATTCACAGTATTTAGTCATAGATATGAATATAGTGCCATTGCTTTAAGTGTAAAGTTACTGTTCCTATAGATTTTCTCTCTTCTTTCCTCATCTTTGTTGTTTTTGGTCTGTCTTTCTTGTTCAAAGGGTCCCCTTTAGCATGTCTTGTGGAGCTGCTTTAGTGTTCATGAACTCCTTTAGTTTTTGCTTGTCTTGGAAACTCTTTATCTCCACTTCTATTCTAAATGACAGCCTTGCTAAATAATGCATTCATGGCTGCATATTTCCCCCATTTAACACATAGACTATATCATGTCACTTTCTTCTGGCCTGTGAAGTTTCTGTGGACAGTTATCCTGCTCACCTTATTGTGTACTCTTGTAGGTTAAGAACTGTTGTCCCTAACTGCTTTCACAATTTTCTATCTTTGCATTTTGCAAGTGTTACTAGGTTCTATCACGATTTTGACCTGTTTTTGTTGATTTCAAAGGGAAATCTCTGTGTCTCTTGAACTTGAATGCCTGTTCATTCCCCAGATTAGGGAAGTTCTCACTTATTATATGTTTAAATAGAACTTCTGCTCCTTTTCTTCTGACTTTCCTCTTCTGGGCTTCCTATGATATAGATATTGTTGAGCTTTATTAAATGGCTGTGTTCCCTAAGTATACCTTTGTGATCTATTTTTATTCTCTTTTCAGCTTTACTGTTTTCCATAATTTTATATTCTACATTATCTATTCATTCCTCTGCTCATTCCAGCCTCATTGTGATTATATCACATAGGTCTAAGATCTCCAAAACAGCATTAATTTCAGCCTAATTTTTAGGTATCTTATTTCTTCATAAGGCTTTTATTCTGGTGTCTACCATGCTTCTTCAAGCATGTCTGGTGTTCTCATGATTGTTGTTCTAAATTCTTTCCTTCTTAAGAAATTTTATTTATTTTTAAAATTTCTTTTCAGTGTTCCAAATTCATTGTTTATGCACCATACGCAGTGCTCCATGCAATATGTGCCCTCCATAATACCCACCACCAGGCTCACCCAACCTCCCACCCCCACCCCTCCTAAAACCTCAGATTGTTTTTCAGAGTCTATAGTCTCTCATGGTTCATCTCCCCCTCCAATTTCCCCCAACTACATTCTCCTCTCCATTTCCCAATGTCCTCCCTATTATTTCTTATGCTCCTCCAATAAGTCAAATCATATGATAATTGACTCTCTCTGCTTAACTTATTTCACTCAGCGTAATACCTTCCAGTCCAGTCCATGTTGATACAAAAGTTGGACATTCATTCTTTCTGATGGAGGCATAATAATCAATAGTATACAGGGACCACATCTTCATTATCCATTTGTCTGTTGAAGGTCATCTTGTTTCTTTCCACAGTTCAGTGACTGTTTCCATTGCTGCTATGAACATTGGGGTACAGATGGCCCTTCTTTTCACTACAGCTGTATTTTTGAGGTAAATGCATAGTAGTGCAATTGCAGGGTCATAGGGAAGCTCTAATTTTAATTTCTTGAGGAATCTCCACACTGTTTTCCAAAGTAGCTGCACCAACTTGCATTCCCACCAACAGTGTAATAGGGTTCCCCTTTCTCCATATCCTCACCAACACAGGTTGTTTACTGTCTTGTTAATTTTGGCAATTCTAGCTGGTGTAAGGTGGTATCCAATGTAGTTTTGGTTGGAATCTCCCGGATGTCTAATGATGATGAACATTTTTTCATATGTCTCTTTTCCATTTGTATGTCTTCATGGGAGAAGTGTCTGTTCATGTCTTCTGCCCATTTAATGACATGATTATCTGTCTTGTGTGCATTGAGTTTGATGAGTTCTTTATGGATCCTGGATATCAACCCTTTATGTGTATTGTCATTTGCGAATAAGTTCTCCCATTCCATAGGTTGAGTCCTTGTTTTCCTGGCTGTTTCTTTGCTGTGCAGAAGTTGTTGATCTTGATGAAGTCCACAAAATTAATTATCACCTTTGTTTCATTTGCCTTTGGAGACATATCTTGAAAGAAGTAGCTGTGGCCGATTTTGAAAGGTTACTGGCTATGTTCTCCTCTAGGATTCTGATGCATTACTGTCTCATGTTGAGATCTTTTATCCATTTCAAGTTTATCATTTTGATGATGTAAGAGAATAGTCGAGTTTCATTCCTTTACACATAGCTGTGCAATTTTTCCAGCACCATTTATTGAAGAGACTGTCTTTTCCACTGTATATTTTTTCCTGTTTTGTCAAAATTTTTTGATCATAGAGTTGTGGCTCCATATCTGGGCTCTCTACTCTGTTCCACTGGTCTATGTGTCTGTTTTTATGCCTGTACCATACTGTCTTGGGGATCACAGCTTTGTAGTAAAGTTTAAAATCAGGTAACATGATGCCGCAGTTTTGTTTTTGTTTTACAACATTTCCTTAGCAATTCGGGGTCTCTTCTGGCTCCATACAAATTTTAGGATTGTTTGCTCCAGCTCTTTGAAAAATTCTGGTGGAATTTTTATTAGAAAGGCATTGAAAGTATAGATTGCTCTAGGCAGTATAGACATTTTAACAATGTTTATTCTTCTGATCCAAGAGCATGGCATGGTCTTCCATCTTTCCATGTCTTCTTCAATTTCTTTCATGAGTGTTCTGTAGTTCCTCGAGTACAGATCCTTTACCTCTTTGGTTAGGTTTATTCCCAGGTATCTTACGGTTCTTGGTGCTATAGTAAATGGAATTTATTCTCTAATTTGCCTTTCTATATTTTCATTGTTAGTGTGTAAGAAAGCCACTGATTTCTGTACATTGACTTTGTATCCTGCCACGTTACTGAATTTCTCTAGATATCATTCTTCCTGATGGCTGAGTGATATTCCATTTTCTAAATATGCCACGTGTTCCTTATCCATTCATCACTTGATGGACACATGAGACACTTCCATCTCTTGGCTATTGCAGTTAAAACAAACAAACAACTCCTCCAAAAGATAATGCTTCTATTGACATAGTGGTGTATATAACACTTTGATTTATTGTTTCCAAATTTTTTTGGTAAACAAACAATAGTACAATTCCTGGAAAACTATAAGCTCCCAAAATTGAACCAGGAAGAAATTGACAACCTGAATAGACTGATATCCAGCAACAAGATTGAAGCAGTGATCAAAAACCTCCCATAAATAAGCCCAGGATCTGACGGATTCCCTGGGGAATTCTACCAAACTTTCAAAGAAGAAATAACACCTATTCTGCTGAAGGTGATTTGAAAAATTGAAGCAGAAGATAAACTTCCAGACCCTTTTTATGAAGACAGAATTACCCTGATCCCCAAACCAGGCAAAGACCATAACAAAAAGGGGAATTTCAGGCCAGTATCACTGATGAATATTGGAGCTAACATTCTCAACAAGATCCTTGCAAACAGGGTCCATTAAAAAGATTATCTACCTTGACCAAGTGGGATTCATCCCTGGGTTACAAGGATGGTTCAACATTCACAAATCAATCAATGTGATAGAATAAATCAATAGTAAAGAGAGAGGAATCACATGGTCCTCTCAACTGATGCAGAAAAAGCATTTGACAAAATACAGCATTGATTCCTGATTAAAATGCTTCAAATTATAGGGATAGAGGGAACATTCCTGAAGTCCATAAAATCTATCTATGAAAGACCCACAGCAAATATCATCCTCAATGGGAAAAAGCTTGCAGCCTTCCCGTGAGATCAGGAACATGACAAGGATACCCATTCTCACCACTCTTGTTCAACATACTATTAGAAGTTCTAGCAAAGCTATCAGACAACAAAGAGAAATAAAACGTATCCAAATTGGCAATGAAGAAGACAAACTCACTCTCTTCACACATGACATGATTCTTTCTATGGAAAACCCAGAAAACTCCACCCCCAAACTACTAGAACACATACAGCAATTCAGTAATGTGGCAGGATACAAAGTCAATGTATAGAAATCAGTAGTTTTCTTGTACACTAACAATGAAAAGACAGAAAGGGGAATTAGAGAATCCATTCCATTTAATATAGCACCAAGAACCATAAGACAACCGGGAATAAACCTAACCATAGAGGTAAAGGATCTGTACTTGAGGAACTGCAGAAAACTCATGAAAGAATTTGGAGAAGACATGGAAAGATGGAAGACCATTCCATGCTCTTGGATCAGAAGAATAAACATTGTTCAAATGTTTATACTGCCTAGAGTAATCTATACTTTTAATGCCATTCTGATCAAAATTCCACCAGTATTTCTCAAAATGCTGAAGCAAATAATCTTAAAATTTGTATAGAATCAGAGGAGAACCCGATTTGCTAAGGAAATGTTGAAAAACAAAAACAAAACTGGTGGCATCACGTTACCTGATTTCAAGCTTTACGACAAATCTGTGATTACCAAGACAGCATGGTACTGTCATAAAAACACACACGTAGACCAGTGGAATAGAGTAGAGGGACCAGATATGGACCCTCAACTCTATGGTTATATAATCTTCGACAAAACAGGAAAAAAATGTACAATGGGAAAATCTCTTTTCAATAAATGGTGCTGGGAAAATTGCACAGCAATATGTAGAAGAATGAAACACGACCATTCTCTTACACCATACACAAAGATCAACTCAAAATAGATAAAAGACCTCAATGTGAGACAGGAATCCATCAGAATCCTAGAGGAGAACATAGGCAGTAACCTCTTCAATAGCAGCCACAGCAACTTCTTTCAAGATATGTCTCCAAAGGCCAAGGAAACAAAAGCAAAAATGAACTTTTGGGACTTCATCATTAAAAGCTTCTGCACAGCAAAGGAAACAGTCAACAGAACAAAAAGGCAACCCATGGAATGGGAGAAGATATTTGCAAATGACAGTACAGAAAATAGGTTGATGTCCAGGATCTCTAAAGAACTCCTCAAACTCAACACACACGAAACAGATAATCATGTCAAAAAATGTGCAAAAGTCATGAACAGACACTTCTCCAATGAAGACATACAAATGGCTATCAGACACATGAAAAAAATGTTCATCATCACTAGCCATCAGGGAGATTCAAATTAAAACCACATTGAGATACCACCTGACACCAGTTAGAATGGCCAAAATTAGCAAGACAGGAAACAACGTGTGTTGGAGAGGATATGGAGAAAGGGGAACCCTCTTACACTGTTGGTGGGAATGCAAGTTGGTGTAGTAACTTTGGAGAACAGTGTGGAGATTCCTCAAAAATTAAGAATAGAGCTTCCCTATTACCCTGCAATTGCACTGCTGGGTATTTACCCCAAAGATACAGATGTAGTGAAAAGAAGGGCCATCTGTACCCCAATGTTTATAGCACCAATGCCCACGGTCACCAAACTGTGGAAAGAACCAAGATGCCCTTCAACGGATGAATGGATAAGGAAGATGTGGTCCATATACACAATGGAGTATTATGCCTCCATCAGAAAGGATGAATACCCAGCTTTTGTAGCAACATGGACGGGAGTGGAAGAGATTATGCTGAATGAAATAAATCAAGCAGAGAAAGTCAAGTATCATATGGTTTCACGTATTTGTGTAGCATAACATATAACATGGAGGATATGGGGAGATGGAGAGGAGAAGGAAGCTGTGCGAAATTGAAAGGGGAGGTGAACCATGAGAGACTGGACTCTGAAAAAGAACCTGACGGTTTTGAAGGGGCGGGGATGGGAGGTTGGAGGAACCAGGCTGTGGATATTAGGGAGGCCACATATTGCATGGAGCACTGGGTGTTTTGCAAAAACAATAAATACTGTTATGCTGAAAAATAAATAAATAAATAAATAAATAAAGGGACTTTGTAACCAGTGTGATGGCAGTAAATCTTTTAATATCTTTCAGTAGTTACCCTCAATGTGAACAGCCAAAATGCAACCAGGAAACAGCACAGGGATGCAGATTGGATAAAAAGACGTGACCCATCCACATGCTGCCTACAGGAGACTTATTCTATTTTTTATTTTTTAAGATTTTATTTAATTATTTGACAGAGAGATATCACAAGTAAGCAGAGAGGCAGGCAGAGAGAAAGTGGAGGAAGCGTGGCTCCCCACCAAACAGAGAGCCCAACGTGGGACTCAATCCCAGGACCCTGTAATCATGACCAAAGCTGAAGGCATAGGCTTAACCCACTGAGCCACCCAGGCACCTCAGAGGCTCATTTTATACCTAAAGATACATCTGGAATGAAAGTGAGAGAATGGAAAATATGTTTGCATGCCAACAGACCTCAAAAGAGACCTTGGATAGCAATTGTTATATCAGACAAATTAGATGTTAAGCCAAAACTGTAAAAACAATGAACATCATTCTATGCTCATGGATCAGAAGAATAAACACTGTTAAAATGTCTATACTGCCCTGAGCAATCTTACTTGCCATGACATCTTGATCAAAATTACACCACCATTTTTCAAAGTGCTGAAAGAAACAATCCCAAAATATGTATGGAACTAGAATAGACCCCGAATTACTAAGGAAATGTTGAAAAGAAAAACAAAACTGGGGCCTCATATTGCCTGATTTCAAGCTTTACTACAAAGCTGGGATCACCAAGACAGCATGGCATTGGCACAAAAACAGACACATAGAACAGTGGAACAGAGTAGAAAGTCCAGATATGGACCCGCAGCTCTATGATCAACTAATCTTCGATAAAACAGGGAAAAAATATCAAATGGACATTGGATATTTCCAGTCTCTTCAATAAATGGTGCTGGTAAAATTGGATAGCTATGTATAGAAGGAATGAAACTCAACCATTCTCTTACACCAACACAAAGATAAACTGGAGATGGATAAAAGACCTCAACATGAGGCAGAAATCTGTCAAAATCATAGAGGAGACGATAAGCAATAACCTCTTTAACTTAGGCCACGGTAACTCCTTTCAAGATATGTCTCCAAAGACAAAGGAAACAAAAGTTAAAATGAACTTTTGGGACTTCATCAAGATCAAAAGAAAAGTCAACAAAACAAAGAGGCAACCATGGAATGAGAGAAGATATTTGCAAATGACACTATAGAAAAAGGGCTGTTATCCAAGATCCATAAAGCACTCTTAAAACTCAATACCAAAATAAAACAAAACAAAAGAAAAAACAGATAATCACATCAAAAAATGGGTGGGAGGCATGAACAGACACTTCTCCAGTGAAGACATACAGATGGAAAGCAGAAACACGAAAAAATTGTTCATCATCACTAGCCATCAAGGAGATTCAAATCAAAACCATATTGAGATACCACCTTGAGATACCACCAGTTAGAATGGCCAAAATTAACAGGAGAGTAAACAACAAGTGTTGGAGAGGATGTGGAGAAAGGGGAACCTTCTTCCACTGTTGGTGGAAATGGAAGTTGGTGTAGCCACTTTGGAAAACAGTGTGCAGACTCCTTAAGAAATTAAAAATAGAGCTACCCCATGACCTTGCAATTGCACTACTGGGTATTTACCCCAAAGATACAGATGTAGTGAAAAGAAGGACCATTTTTACCCCAAGGTTCATAGCAGCAATGAGAACAATTTCTAAATTGGAAAGAACCAAGATGCCCTTCAACAGACAAATGGATAAATAAGACATGGTTCATATATACAATGGAATATTATGCCTCATCAGAAAAGATGAATACCCAACTTATGTATCAACATGGAGAGACTAGAGGAGATTATGCTGAGTGAAATAAGTCAAGCAGAGACTGTGAATTATTACAAGGTTTTACTTACTTGTGGAATATCATGGAGGACATTAGGAGAAAGGAAGGAAAAATGAATTGGGGGAAATTGGAGGGGGGGTGAACCATGAGAGACTATGAACTCTGAGAAACAAACCGAGTTTTGGAAGGGGATGGTGAGGGACTGGTGAGCCTGGCTATGGGTGTTAAGGAGGGTGCATATTGCATGGAATACTGAGTGTGGTGCATAAATAATGAATCTTGGAACACCAAAAATATAAAATTAAATTAAAAAAGACTTTTGTAAGAGGGGTAAAGGAACACTACATCATACTGGAAGCATCTGTTAAACAAGAAAATCCAACTATTGTAAATATCTATGCCCCCAACATGAAAGCAGCCAACTGCATAAACCAAATACTAGAAAAATAATCATTTTGATAATAATGCATTAATAGGTGATCTCAACACTCCACTTTCAGTAGTGGACACATGACCTAAGCAAAAAAGCAGCAAAGAAACAAAAGTTTTGAAGGACACATTGCGCCAGATAGACTTCACAGACATATATAGAACATTCCATCTGAAGACAATAGAATACACATTCTTCTTAGGTGCACATAGAACAGTCTGCAGACTAGACCACATACTGGGTCACAAATCAGGTCTCAACTGATACCAGATAATTGAAATTATTCCCTGCATATTTTCATACCACAATGCTTTGAATGTGGAACTCAGTCAGAAGAAAATTTGGAAGGAATTCAAACACCTGGAAATTACAGTGTATTCTGGTAAAGAATGAAAGGGTCAACCAGGAAGTTAAAGAAAAACCTAAACAATTAATGGAAAACAATGAGATTGAAAACTCATCAGTCCAAACCCTATTGAATACTGCAAAGGCAGTCATAAGGGGAAATACATAGCCATCCAAACCTCTCTCAAAAATTTAGAAAAATCCCAAAGCACAAGACCTAGAGAAAGAACAGCAAATAGAGCATAATCCTCTTGGATCAGAAGAATAAACATTGTTAAAATGTCTATACTGCCTAGAGCAATCTATACTTTTAATGCCATTCCGATCAAAATTCCACCAGTATTTTTCAAAGAGCTGGAGCAAAGAATCCTAAAATTTGTATGGAATCAGAAGAAACCCCGAATTGCTAAGGAAATGTTGAAAAACAAAAACAAAACTAGCAGCATCACGTTAACCGATTTCAAGCTGTGATCACCAAGACAGTGTGGTACTGGCATAAAAACAGACACATAGACCGGTGGAACACAGTGGAGAGCCCAGATATGGACTCTCAACTCTATGGTCAAATAATCTTCGACAAAACAGGAAAAAAATATACAGTGGAAAAAAGACAGTCTCTTCAATAAATGGTGCTGGGAAAACTGGACAGCTATATGTAGAAGAATGAAACTCGACCATTCCCTTATATCATACACAAAGATATACTCGAAATGGATAAAAGACCTCAACGTGAGACAGGAATCCATCAGAATCCTAGAGGAGAACATAGGCAGGAACCTCTTCAATATCAGCCACAGCAACTTCTTTCAAGATATGTCTCCAAAGGCCAAGGAAACAAAAGCAAAAATGAACTTTTGGGACTTCATCAAGAGCAAAAGCTTCTGCACAGCAAAGGAAACAATCAACAAAACAAAGAGGCAACCCACAGAATGGGAGAAGATATTTGCAAATGACAGTACAGACAAAAGGTTGATGTCCAGGATCTCTAAAGAACTCCTCAAACCCAACACACACAAAACAGATAATCATATCAACAAATTGGCCAAAGGCAAGTGGATGCAAGGGCAAAAATGAACTATTGGGATTTCATCAAGATCAAAAGCTTTTGCACAGCAAAGGAAACAGTTAACAAAACCAAAAGACAACTGAAAGAATAGGAGAATATATTTGCAAATGACATATCAGATAAAGGGCTAGTGTCTAAAATCTATAAGGAACGTAGCAAACTCAACACCCAAAGAACAAACGATCCAATCAAGAAATGGGCAGAAGACATGAACTGACATTTCTGCGAAGAAGACATCCAAATGGCCAATAGACACATGAAAAAGTGCTCCACATCACTCGGCATCAGGGAAATACAAATCAAAACCACAATGAGATATCATCTCACACCAGTCAGAATGGCTAAAATTAACAAGTCAGGAAATGACAGATGCTGGTGAGGATGCGGAGAAAGGGGAACCCACCTCCACTGTTGGTGGGAATGCAAGCTGGTGCAACCACTCTGGAAAACAGCATGGAGGTTCCTCAAAATGTTGAAAATAGAGCTACCTTAGGACCCAGCAATTGCATGACTGGGTATTTACCCCAAAGATACAAACGTAGTGATCCAAAGGGGCACATGCGCCCAAATGTTTATAGAGAAATGTCCACAATAGCCAAACTATGGATAGAACCTAGATGCCCATCCACAGGTGAATAGATAAAGATGAAGTGGTATATATATACAATGGAATATTATACAGCTATCAAAAGAAATGAAATCTTGCTATTTGCAACAATGTGGATGGAACTAGAGGGTTTTATGCTTAGCAAAATAAGTCAATCAGAGAAAGACAACTATCATATGATCTCCCTGATATGAGGAAGTGGAGATGCAATGTGTGGGGCTTGGGGAGTGTAGGAAAAGAATAAATGAAGCAACATGGGACAGGGAGGGAGACAAACATAAGGGACTCTTAATGTCACAAAACAAACTGAGGGTGCCTGGGGTAGGGGAGTAGGGAGAGAATGGTGGGGTTATGGACAATGGGGAGGGTATGTGATATGGTGAGTGCTGTGAAGAGTGTAAGCCTAGCGATTCACAGACCTTTACCCCTGGGGCTAATAATACATTATATGTTTATTAAAAAATTAAAAAATTTTTAAAAAATCTATAGTACACATTTAGTGAAATCTATACATTTAGTGCAATCTACATATTTAGTGTAATCTACACATTTAGTGCAATAGCTGTCAATATAACAACACCATTTTTTCACAGGACTATAAGAAACAATCTTAAATTTTGTATGGAGATGAAAATCCCTGAATAGCCAAAACAATCTTGAAAAGAAGATGAGCATTAAATAGGACATGTGATATGATGAGCACTGGGTGATATAGTCAACTAATGAATTATTGAACATTATATTAAAATAGCAATATACTATATCTTGTTTAATTGAATTTAAATTTAAAAAACCACTTCTACCTAAAGGAGAAAAAAAAGATAAACCTGGATACATCACAATTCTAATATCAAACTATATTTCAAAGTCATCAACACAGTCTGGAACTGGCACAAAAAGAGAAACATAGATCGATAGAGCAGAATAGAAAACTCAGAAATGGACCCTCATCTCTATGGTCAACTAATTTTCAACAAAGCAGTAAAGAATATCCAATGGGTAAAAGACAGAATCTTCAACAAACAGTGTAGGAAAAACTGGACAATAACATACAAAAGAATGAAACTGGACCATTATCTTACACCACATACAAAATCAAATTCAAAATGAAAAGAAAACCTAAATGTGACATGAAAGTATAAAACTCCTAGAAGGGAATAATCTGTTTGAGCTCAGCCATAATGAAGTCTTCAAACTGATGGAAGAAACATTCCTAAAATTTGTATGGAGCCATAAAAGACCCTGAATTGCCAAGAAACTGTTGAAAAAGAAAAACAGCTGGGAGCATCACATTGCCTGATTTCAAGCTATATTACAGAACTGTGATCACCAAGACAGCACTGTACTGGCACAAAAACAAACAGATCAGTGGAACAGAATAGAGAGCCCAGATAAGGACCTTAAACTCTATGGTCAAATAATCTTCAACAAGGCAAGAAAAAATATACAATGGAAAAAATACAGTCTCTTCAATACTTGACGCTGGGAAAATTGGACAGCTATATAAAAAAGAAACTCCACCATTCTCTTACACCATACACAAGGTAAACTCAAAATGGATGAAAAATTTCAATGTGACACAGGAATCCATCAAAATCCTGGAGGAGAATATAGGCAGTAACCTCTTTGATATCATCCATAGCAACTTCTTTCAAGACATGTCTCCAAAGGTAAGGGAAACAAAAATTAAAATGAACTTTTGGGATGTAAATGGTCAACAAAACAAAGAGGTAACCCACAGAATGCAAATGAACTACAGACAAAGTGCTGATATCCAAGATCTTTAAAGAACTTCTCAAACTCAACACCCAAAAAACAAATAAGTCAAAAAATGAGCAGACAACATGAGCAGAAACTTCTCCAAAGAAGACATGCAAATGGATAATAGACACACGAAAAATTGTTCATCATCAATAGTCATCAGGGAAATTCAAATCAAAACCACATTGAAATACACCTTACACTAGTGTGAATTGCAGAAATTGATAAGGCAAGAGACAACAAATGTTGGAAAAGTTGTGGAGAAAGGGGAACCCTCTTACACTGTTAGTGGGAATTTAAGTTATGCAGCCACTTTGGAAAACCCTGTGGAGGGTTATCCAAAAATTAATAATAAAACTACCCTATGAACCAGCAATTGCCCTACTGGGAATTTACCCCAAAGATACAGATGTAGTGAAAAGAAGGGCCATATGTACTCCAATGTTCCTTGTAGCAATGTCCACAATAACCAAAATGTGGAAAAGGGCAATATGCCCTTCAACAGATGACTGTATAAAGAAGATGTGGTCAATATACACAATGGCATATTACTCAGCCATCAGAAAGGATAAATACCCAACTTTTGTGTCAACATGTTTGGGACTGGAAGAGATTATGCAAAGTGAAATAAGTTAAGCAGAAAAAGTCAATTATCATATGGTTTCACTTATGTGGAACATAAGGAATAGCATCGAGCACATTAGAAGGAAGGCAAAAATGAAGGGGGAGTGGGAGATGAACCACAAGAGACTATGGACTCCAGGAAACAAACTGAAGGTTTTAGAAGAGAGGGAGGTAGGGGGATGGAGTAGCTGTGTGATGGGTATTAAGGAGGGCATGGATTGCATGAAGCACTGGGTGTTACATACAAATAATGAATCATGGAACACTACATCAAAAGCTAACAATGTAGTGTATGGTGACTAACATAACATAATACTAATTTAAAAACAGCACTCAAATTCTTTTCTTTAAATATTTTATTTATTTGACAGAGAGAAACCACAAGCAGGCGGGGAGGCAGGCAGAGAGAGAGGAGGAAGCAGGCTCCCTGTGGAGCAGAGAGCCCGATGCGGGGCTCAATCCCAGGACCCTAAGATCATGACATGAGCCAAAGGCAGAGGCTTTAACCCACTGAGCCCACCCAGGCGCCCCAAAACAGCACTCAAATTCTAACTCAGTATGTCTCCCAAGGCAAGGGAAACAAAAACAGAAATAAACTCTTGAGATTTTCTTAAAGGAAAAAGTTTCTCCACAATGAAGGGAAAAGTCAACAAAACTAAAAGGCAACCTGTGGAATGGGAAAAGATATTTCCAAATGGTATATCTGATAAGAGTTAGTATCCCCAAAAAATAAAGATATTATAAAGCTCAACAACCAAAAAACAAAAAATCCAATTTTAAAATGGGCAGAAGACATGAACACATTTGCCCAAAGAAAAAATCCACACATACCACAGACATAAGAAAAGATGCTCAACTTCACTCATCATCAGGGAAATACAAATTAAAACTATAAAGAGATGTCACTTCACACCTGTTAGAAGAGCTGAAATCAATAACACAGGAAAAAAACAGGCATTGGTGAGGATGTGGAGAAAGGGAAACTTTTCTACACTGCTTTTGGGAATGCAAACTGGTGTATCTAATTTGGAAGACAATATGGAGACTGCAAAAATTTAAAAATAAAACTGCCTTATGATCCAGGAATTGCACTATTAAGTGTTAAAACAAAGAGTCCAAAAATAATATGAAGGGATACACACATCCTGATATTTATAACAACATTATGAACAATAGCTAAATTATGGAAAGAGCCAAGTGTGCATTGACTGATGAATGGATACAGAAGAGGTGGCACGCACACGCATGCACATGTGCGCATGCACACACACACACACACACATACACAAATGGAACATTTATCAGCCATAAAAAGGAATGAAATCTTGCCATTTCCAATGACAGGACTAGAGCTAGAGAGTATGATGCTAAGTGAAATAAGTCAGTGAGAGAAAGACAAACACATGATTTTAGTCATATGTGGCATTTAAGAAACAAAACAAATGAGTAGACTGACAAATATATAGAAAGAAAGCATGAAACTGACTCTTAACTGTAGAGAAAAAATTGACAGTTACCCAAAGGAGGGAGGTAAGAGGTCTTGGTTAAAGGGTGATGCGGATTAAGAGTGCACTTGTGATGAGGACCAGGTGTGGTATGGAAGAGCTGAATCACTATTTTGTTCACTGAAACTAATATTACATTTTGTTAGCTAACTAAAATCTAAATAAAAACTTAAAAAAATACTGACTAGGAGTTAAATAATTTGAGAAAAAATAGCAGTTTAGAGAAAAAAAGCCAACGGGGTCTAGGATGAGTCTTCTGCCAGCTACAACCCAGGAGGACACAGTAGGCTCCAGTACACAAGTATGGGCCTCACAAACAAAAGTCATTGAAGAAAGGATGTCACGGACAAAAATGCCATGAGAAAATAATCAACTTAGTTCCAGAACACATATATAGAAAAAAGTTCAGAAGAATTGCTCTTATCTTGTTCCCTGCTTTATCCCAACTGCCTGGTATGTATGCAACAAATATTTATAATTTAAAGCAAAAATTAAGAAGCAACCCATGAAATGGGAGAAGGTATTTGCAAATAAGATTACAAACAAAGGGCTGATATCCAAGATCTATAAAGAACTTCTTAAACCCAACACCCGAAAAACAAATAATCCATTCCAAAAAAAAAAAATGGGCAGAAGACATGAATGGACACTTCTCCAAAGAAGACATGCAAATGGCTAAAAACACATGAAAACACGTTCAACATCACTAGCCATCAGGTAAATTCAAATCAGAACCACAATGAGATACAACCTTACACCAGTTAGAATGGCAAAAATTAACAAGACAGTAAACAATGTGTGTTGGAGAGGATGTGGAGAAAGGGGAACCCTCTTCCACTGTTGGTGGGAGTGCAAGTTGGTGTAGCCACTTTGGAAAACAGTATGGAGATTCCTTAAGAAATTAAAAATAGAGCTTCCTTATGACCCTTATGACCCTTATGACCCTGCAATTGTACTACAATTACCCCAAAGATATAGGTATAGTGAAAACCAGGGCCATCTGTACCCCAATGTTCATAGCATCAATGACCACAATTGCCAAACTGTGGAAAGAGCCAAGATGCCCTTCAACGGATTAATAGATAAGGAAGATATGGTCCAAATATACAATGGAATATTACACCTCCATCAGAAAGGATGAATACCCAACTTTTGTATCAACATGGATGGGACTGAAGGAGATTATGCTGAGAGAAATAAGTCAAGCAGAGAGAGTCAGTTATCATTATGGCTTCACTTACTTGTGGAGCATAAGGAATAACATGGAGGACATGGAGGAGGAAAGGAAAAGTGAATTGGGGAAAATTGGAGGGGGAGATGAACTATGAGAACCTGTGGACTCTGAGAAACTAACAGGGTTTTTGAAGGGAAAGTTATGGGTGTGTCGGTGAAGCCTGGTGGTGGATATTAAGGCGGCACATACTGCATGAAACACTGGGTGTGGTGTATAAGCAATGAATCTTTGAAAACTGAAAAAATGAAATTAAAAAAAATAAAATCCATTCTGCCCATCAAAAAAAAATTAACAAAACAAGAAACAACAAATGTCAGAGAGCATGTGGAGAAAGGGGAACCCTCTTACACTGTTGTTGGAATGCAAGTTGGTACAGCCATTCTAGGCAAGAGGATGGAGGTTCTTCAAGGCATTAAAAATAGAGCTACCCTGTGAATCAGCAATTGCACTACTAGGTACTTACCCCAAGGATACAGATATAGTGAAAAGAAGGAGCACATGCACCCTGATGTTCATAGCAGTAATATCCACAATAGCCAAGCTGTGGAAGGAGCCAAGATATCCTTCAACTGATGAATGGATAAAGAAGATGAGGCACATATCGATATTGGAATATTACTCAGCCACCAAAAAGGATGAATGCCTGTCATTTGCATTGACATGGATGGAACTGTAGAGTGTTACGGTATGTGAAGTAAATTCAGTAGAGAAGGACAATTATCATATTGTTTCACTCATATGTGGAACATAAGGAATAGCATGTAGGACCATAGGGAAAGGAGGGAAAACTGAAGGGGAAGAAATCATAAAGGGAGACCAACTATGAGAGACTATGGACTCCAGGAAACAAACTGAAGGTTACAGAAGGGAGGGGGGTAGGAGGATGGGGTATCTAGGTCATGGGTATTAAGAAGGGCCTGTGTTGTAATGAACAGTGGGTTTTATATGCAACTAATGAATCGTTGAACACTACATCAAAACTACATCAAAAACTAATATGGTGGCTAACTGAACATAACAAAAAAAGCAAAAAATAAGTTTTACTGCATAATATTTGTCTGAGAGATTACATTATGGTTGATTTTAAAATTTTTAAAATACTAGTTTGTATTATTGAAATATAACTGACATACAATGTTATATTAATTTCAGGTATGCAATATATTGATTAAATTTTATTTTTAATCGTTCGTGTTTTTATATTTTTCTTTTTTAAACATTTTTTTTAAATTTGATAGAGCAAGAGAGGGAATACAAGCAAGTTAAGTGGGATAGGGATAATCAGGCTCCCTGCTTAGCAGAGAGCCCAACATGGGGTTTGATATCAGGACCATAGGATCATGACCTGAGCCAAAGGCAGACACTTAAAGACTGAGCTACCCAGGCGCCCTTTATTTTTCTATTACTAGCATATCAACATTGAAATTATTAAGGAGGGTACATATTGCATGAAGCACAGGGTGTGGTGCATAAACAGTGAATTTTGGAACACTGAAGAAAATAAAATTTAAAAAAAGAAATTATAAAACAATTACCCAAAAATGCAACATTAAAGCAACACTGATTACAATGGAATTACAGAAAAAAGAGTAAAATCAATACTCTAATAAAGAGTGATTGAGACATTGAAGTAAAGTGACCCTTTTGATATTATTCTCAACTATAGTACTAATTAGTGGTGCTGTCCTTGATATATCAATTGGTCTATGAGTTCCAGATACAACTCTCCTATTTTTCAGATAAGAGAAAGTGAAGAGAATTATATCATTACCTCACACAATATTTTTTAAAAATTAAATGAGAATAGATAACAAGTATGTAAAGAAAATGTTCTATAGTGTAAAAATACTAAGGCCACTTATAATCTGGTATCTATTTCACAGATAAGATTTTATTGGTAATAGTGAAATAGGAGATTACTGTTAATATTTCTAAGATTGCCAGTTTATTAATAAGGAAAGATTGGGATGCCTGGGTGGCTCAGTTCTTTAAGTGTCTGCCTTCAGCTCAGGTCATGATCCAAGGGTCTTAGGATCAAGTCCTTCATTGGGATCCTTGATCACTGGGGAGCCTGCCATTCCCCCTGCTTGTGCACTTCCTCTCTGTCTAATAAGTAAAATAACATATTTAAAAATAATAAGAAAAGATTTTAAAAAGACATGAGGAGAGAACCAGAGCAGCACAACAGGGAGACATATTGTCTTTGTTGTTGTTGTTGTTGTTGTTGTTGTTGTTGTTGTTGCTGGGTCCCTTAATTGCACTCTTCTTCAAAGTCCCAGAAGGAATTTATCAATAATAAACCTCATCAACTCCCATAATGGGCATGGACAAACCAGGATGATGTCACTCTCCTGTTTATCTTTGTGTACAAAGTTATTTAACCACGGCCACACACTATTACCCAGATGGGTAAGGGTTGCACCATCTTCAGATGCTGAGGTCAATCATATAGAAAGAAATGCAGGAGCAAAAGCGTAATTAAGGTTTTTGACTTGTTCTCCTTCTGATACATGCTGTTAGTCCTTGACCATGTTTCTCAGTTATTCCCTATCATCTATTTCTATGAAGAAAAGCAAATGTGTTTTTAAAACTTCAAGCATAATTAACATACAGTGTTACAATAGGTTAAGTCGTATGATATAATGATTCAATAATTCTAGACATTTCTTTGTGATAATGAAGATAAGTGTACTCTAAATTGCTCTTAATTGCTCTTTTTTGATTGAATCATGTAGCAATAACTTTCTGCCAGGAAATAGCTTGTTGGCTTCCATTTATGTATGGATAAAAGAATATGCTTGCCTGCCATATTTGGAATGATATGTTTGTTATATCGAGGCTGAAATTTCACAGAAGTAATGAAACTGATTTTACTTTGAGTGGGCATTATTTCTGGTAGAGAACTGAAACAGATGTCTCAAATATATTTATTTCTTATATGAAACTGACAGTGGTGGGTGTGCCCAAATTGTAGACTGTGAAGGGAAGATAGGGTTCTATAAAGCTACGGCAGCATTATAGGCTCTGGGTTCTATCACCTGATTGGGATTGAGACACAAATTCTCCCTCAGGTAAATTGTGTGATGCTACACAGTTACCCTGATAATTTTTTGAAAGAATTTTCTTTTATATTAATCTTACGTTAAAATGTCTATATTGGGAATTTGAATTGTTTTATTTGTAAAAGGTATAAATATGATTAAATACTTCATTTACTCATGGGGAAGGTAAAATACAGAATGATATAGAACAATTTCTGGGTTTTTGTCAACTTCAAGTAAAGATTTGATATTCTTTTTTTAAGATTTTATTTATTTTTTTGACAGAGAGAGATCACAAGTAGGCAGAGAGGCAGGCCAACAGAGAGAGGGGGAATCAGGCTCCTCGCTGAGCAGAAAGCTGGATGTGGGGCTTGATTCCAGTACCCCAGGATCATGACCTGAGCCAAAGGCAGAGGCTTTAACCCACTGAGCCACCCAGGTGCCCCAAGATTTGATATTCTATCACCACAATTGAAAAACAAACAAACAGGATGTCTGGGTGGCTCACTTGGTTAAGTGTCTGCCTTCAGCTCAGGTCATGATCTCAGGGTCCTGGGATTGAGTCCCACATTGGCTCCTTGCTCTGTGGGGAGTCTGCTTCTCTCTTTCCCTCTGCCTCCACCCCTGCTTGTGCTCTCTCTCTCACAAATAAATACATCTAAAAAAAATAAAAATAAAAAACAAAAAACAAGGTGACAGGATAAAAATTAAAAATATGTATTTAAATTTATTTTAAATTTAAACTAAAATGTATATATTTATATATTTTAGTAAACTCTATACTCAACATGGGGTTCAAACTCACAATCACAAAATAAAGGGTCACATGACTTTCACTGAGCCATCCAGGTGCCCCAACCACCACTATTAATAATTCCCCAATTTAAATATGCACTATTTTATTTACATTAAACACAAACAATTGAATACAGAAAATAAGAATAAGAATGAATGGAGTGGCCTGTTATCTTGTGTGGTACAGACACTATTCCATTGTCTGTCTGGTGTGCCAGGAAGACTGTTCAGTGTGGCTTGATCACAGTGACTCCCACTAACCAAAGTACAACAGAGATTTGCTTCATTTGATTTCAAAAATTGACTCAGAAATCAGGTAGGTCTCATTTTTACTGGGCTGTTTTAAAATATTGCGTGGAGGTCAGCTTTCATCTGCCTAGTGGGAGTGGAAAATGAGAAAAAGTTTGTATTTTTTAATGCAACATGTAGCAGGGTTTTTTTTTTTTTTGAGTATTTATATTATGCATCAGATATATTTTCAGTGCTTTCTACTGCTTTGGAACCCAGAACCTGGGACTGCTAATAAGCTGAATATTATGATTAGTCTTTGTAATCATTAGAGGAGTATATAATGTTTTGAAAGTCAGAATTTATTACTGAAATACCCTGTATCATATCCACTCCTAAACTATTCCTAGAGAGAAGAGCGAATATTTGTTTATTATTTATTTTTGTTGGTAAGGAATTTAAAAATTTAACATTTAACATGTCCGTAGTTGGGAAGTTGGGAAGGTTTGATCTCTTGAAGAGAAAAATATAAAAGAGGTTATTACTGATTTTTTTCAAAATAGACAGATATATTTTATTTCCATTGTTTTTTCTTATTTATTTTGAACCATTTTAAAATTCTACTGTAAATACACACACACACACACACACACACACAAACACACACAATACTTTAGCCTAAATAGAGGGACTGTGAGCTCCTTCAGTGTAACCAACTTATTTTTTTTCTTTTGTCCTCAGCATTTAACACAGATATAGGTTTTGAGGTTTTGAGTAGCCAGATTTGGTATTGTATAGGGAGTTGTATTATAGTCAGAGACAAACTCAACATTATTCAGTTTTGCTCTCTACATCTCAGTTTTGATGAAAACTGGTTACTCTAGACCAAAAAGTAGATTATGCTTGTAAAAGCAACTAAAGCTTGTCTTGTAAATGACAAAGATCTTGTAAATATGAATTCTTCTACCTGAATTTTAGAACAAATAGCAGGACATTTAAGTAGATAAAGTTGGAGAAGTGCATACTAGATAGTACTAAGATTTTCCATAAAGATCTGCTTAACCAGAGTAAAAATAATAAATATATCATATATAAATATAATATATATTAGTCTGGGACTACAGAAATTGAGAAATACAAATCTTATATAGATACTAAAACTGGCTAACTGAAATAATTCATCTTATATCATAAAACACAAATCATAACTGCCATCTCTTACCTAGATTTTGCATGATAATCACCATAGATATAGATATTAACTCTTTAAATTAACAATATATGTACTTATTCATCTGTATCTTGTAATGTTCTAAGCACTTTCAGTATGTTACATAATTTAATCCTGAACATATTTGAGATCTAACATTATTATCCTATTTTTATGTAAAGTTGACAAAGGGACTGTGGGTACAGGATACTCTGGACCCATAGTCACAATCCCGCCCCAAAATGTGGGCTCCTAAATTGATGTCCCTAGAATATCTAAGAGGTTGGTCATTGGTGAGGACCCTGATTTACTCCTGTGGATACATGGAACACGATGCACAACCACAGAGCATCACACCCTGGCTTGTACAGAAAGTGAGGGTTCACATTTTTGGTATAAATATTCCCTAAGTTATGTTTCAGTTACTTTCTAAATACTTCTCATACAGAATATATACCTAAGAGTTTTTAAGATCCAATTGGATCTTTAAACCTGAAAAGTTGATTCAATTTTGATTTCCATAATAAAAAATTCTATAAATAGGAGATTTTATTTTTTCCATAATTCACTTTTTGTGTTTTTCTATGGCAGTTATTCCAAAAATTTCCATACTAATTGATAAACAACTAATCATCATCAGGAAATCTCATGATCTTGAACTCTGGCAACCTTACTGTAAGTTACCAATATTAACTTCACAGACAATATTATAGTAATTTCAGGTATACAACATTGTGATTTAACAAATTATATGTTATGCTATGTTTACAAGTGTAGGTTACAGCTGTCACCATACAGACTATTATGATACCTTTGACTATAATCCTTAATGCTGTGTTTTTTATTCCTGTGACTTATTCACTCCATAACTGGAAGATTGTATGTCCCGTTCCCTCTTGACCATCGTGTCCATCACCCCACACTTCTCTCTTCTGGTAACCATCAGTTTCTTCTCTATATTTCTAGGACTCATACTGTTTTTTCCTTATTAATTTATATTTTTAGATTCCACATATGAGTGAAATTATGTAATATTTGTCTTTCTCAGTTTGACTTATTTCACTTATAATACACTTGTGGGTCCAACTGTGTTGTAAAAAGGGGAAGAATCTCAATCCACTATGATAATGGTATAATATTATATATATATATATAATATAATATATAATGGTATAATATAATATATAATATAATATATAATAATATTTACACACCATTCCTTCCTTATCCACTGATGTTGTTTCCATATCTTGTCTATTGTAAATAACATTGCAATAAACATATGGGTGTATATAAAAATATACAATAAAAATACACAATGAAATATTATTCAGGCCATAAGAATGAAATCTTGCCATTTGCAATGACATGGATGGAGCTAGAGAGTATTATGTTAAGTGAAATAAATCAGAGAAAGAGAAATATAGTGTGATTTCAGTCATATGTGGAATTTAAGGAACAAAGCAAATGAGTAAAGGGGGAAAAAAGAAGAGAGAGAGAGAGACAAACCAAGAAACAGGCTCTTAACTATAGAGAACAAACTGGTGGTTATGAGAATGCAGGTGGCTGACGGGATGGGTTAAACAGATTATAGGGATGAAGAGTGCATATATGATGAGTACCAGCTGTTATACGAAAATGTTGAATCACTGTATTCTACACTTGAAATTAATATTACACCATATGTTAAATAATTTGAATTTAAATACAACTTAAAAAAGGAATATCATCTGGAGATTTGAAAAAAAATAAAAGTAAGGGTGCATATACTCTTTTGCTTTCCTTGGGGGAAAATGTATACCCAGAGGTGGAATGACTAAGTATTGATATCTTTGAACCATAGTTGTGAATTCTTAGATTTCTAATAAATTTGGTCAATTATAGGTAATTTATAATCTAAAAATTTACAGGTCCTTGGAACTTTCCCTTATTGGCACCCAGGTTGCTATGTGTAAACATGCACACGTGCTCACGTGCATATGTGCATACACACACACACACACACACACACAGTTATTTTGGGTGGTCATATCCCATGAGTGATCTGTCAACTCCATAGTTCTTCTAGGTGATCCAATGGAGAATACAACTTGGGTGGCCAACTATACTGGACGATCAGATTTTGACCTAGTGGGACTCTTCATTCAATCCAAGTACCCAGATCTCCTTTGTGTGGTGATTTTTGTAGTTTTCCTGATGGCCTTGTCTGGAAACACCATCCTGATCCTTCTGATACACTGTGATGTTCACCTTCATAACCCCATGTACTTTTTTATCACCCAATTGTCTCTCATGGATGTGATGTACATTTCTGTCACTGTGCCCAAGATGCTCATGGACCAGGTCACAGGAGTGAATAAGATCTCAGCCCCTGAATGTGGGTTGCAGATGTTTCTCTATCTGACACTAGGAGGTTCAGAATTTTTCCTTCTAGCTGCCATGGCCTATGACCGCTATGTGGCCATCTGCCATCCACTCCGTTATCCTATCCTCATGAACTATAGGGTGTGTCTCCTCTTGGTGTCTTCTTCCTGGTTTCTAGGATCTGTGGATGGATTTATGCTCACACCCGTCAGCATGACCTTCCCCTTCTGTAGATCCCGGGAGATCCATCATTTCTTCTGTGAGGTCCCTGCTGTAATGAAGCTTTCCTGCTCAGACACTTCCCTCTATGAGACCCTCATGTACCTGTGCTGTGTTCTCATGCTCCTCATCCCTGTGACAATCATTTCAAGCTCCTATTCTTTCATCCTCATCACCATCTGCTGAGGATGAACTCAGCAGAGGGATGGAAGAAGGCCTTTGCCACTTGTTCTTCCCACATGATGGTAGTCATCCTCTTCTATGGTGCTGCTGTCTATACCTACATGCTTCCCACCTCCTATCACACCCCAAAGAAGGACATGATTGTATCTGTCTTTTACACTATACTCACTCCTGTTCTAAATCCTTTAATTTATAGTCTTAGGAATAAGGATGTAACAAGGGCCCTAAAAATATTGTTGAATGTGGGATCTGTCCTACAGGAAACTATGAAGTAGGGAATATTTGTACTAATGTGTTTTTCCCCCTTCACTCTACAAATCAAAACTTTAGGACTTTTGGCAATATTTTTCTTCAGATTCTTATAACATAATGTGTCATCATCTCTTTGTCACTTTTGAAAGCATTATGTCCCTGTACTGGAAAGTTCTTCCTTTTTACACTTCTGCATTCAAAGTGCTTGTACAATTGTATTGTATTCATGTTGTATTTTTCTCAATATTCATATTATTAAGAAGTAAGTGATAAAATATTTAGAAACAAAGATCATAAGGTGTACAACTGATGAAAGAGAGATGGAGAGAGAGGTGATAAACCAAATGGAGTATAAACTTATAGGAGAATCTAGGCAAAAGGTGATAGGAGTGTTAATTGTACTATTATTATTCATACTAACCTTCCATAAATTTGAACTTACTTAAGAATAAAACATAAAGGATCAGAATTTTGATTATTTTAAAATTTGTCCTTGCAGCATGGTGGCAGTGTGACAAAGCTTGGAAATCATGCGCTAGTTACCATGGCTGATCAATACTTCCACAATTCAGTTACTGGTCTGGTTTTAAAAAAAAAAAATGTATTGTGTTATGTAAGTAACCATAAAATTCATCATTAGTTTTTGATGAAGTATTCCAAGATTCATTGTTTATGACCTGTGTTTAACTAGGGCAATATTGTTCTTAGGTTCTAAACCTGAAGATATCCTGTGGCCATTACTTCTCCAAAATCATTAGTACATTGTGGTAGAAGGTATTATGGGAAAAATATTAACCTTAACAAGGAGGTCTTAGGGAAGCTTTCCAGCATAAGGTGGTATTAGAGCTCATATTTAAAGTATTTAGCTTAATATACAAACAAGAAGAGGAAGATCATCAAATATTCAGTCCTTAATTTATTCAAAAAAGATCTTATACTACAATAAAAAATAACAAATAGTTGAGTCAAGATGGCAGGGAATAGGAGGAGGCACCATTTCAACCTGTACCCTAAAGTGAGCTGATCACCTACCAAAGAACTTTGATCACCCAAGAAATCAGCCTGAGGTCAGAATTATACATGTCTGGATCTCTACAGGAGCAGAAGATGCCAGTGGGCAGGTAAAGCAGAGTGGGAACATTGGCTGATATTGGAAGATAAACAAAAGGGGGAGGGAGCCACCAGAGGCAACCGATTGGAAAGTAATACCCCAATACGAGAGTGTCCTGCATCTTGGGACCAGAAATAGCTTGGAGTCTAGTAGAAAGCACTCAAAAAAAAAAAAAAAAAAAAAGAGCAAAGCATCGCAGGCAAAATTGTGGGAATTGGGGCAGTTAGGGAGAGGGGCTTAAGTCCCCGGGCTCAGGACAGCCTCCCCTGGCGCTGAGCCAGAGAGAGTGTGGCAGAGAAAGCAAGTCTCGGTCCCTGCGCCGCTGGTGTGCCTGAGCCACCAGCGCACCCGAGAACGTGTGGGGTCAGGCTCCTGTAAGGGGCTGGGTGCCTCCCCAGATGGCATCCCTGAAATGCGCGTGTCCCAGACCCTCCCCTGGGAGAGGAGCTCACAGGTGCTAGCTGGGGGCTCTGGCACCCAGAAGCACCAAGCATTCCCAGTGCAGGCCAGCGGGAAAATCTCAGTGTGTAATCGCTGCTTGGAACCTCTCTGGTGTTCTGGGGCTGCCCAGACAGCCGCCACTGCCGTGGTAATTGGGTACAAGGAGGAGATCCTGCATCCCCAGGGACCGTGAGTCAGAACCTACTCTACCAGCAGCTCTGCAGAGCATTCTGAGGCTTCTCTCTGAGAGGGAGGTCTGGGTGCAGTTTGCTCTCCTCTAAACTTCCAAAAAGGATCAAAAGCTGTGAAGGCGAGAGAAAACAGATGAACAAACATAAAAACCTCCGGAGAACAAGCCTAAAAAAAAAAAAAGGTTTCCTAAGAGCCAGCCCCATTGAGGGGGGCGGGAGGACCTAACTCAGGGAACATCGTTGACAGAAAACACACGTGGCAGACCCCTCCCCAAGAAAACCAACCAGGAAGGAAGAAAAAAAAAAAGAATATGACAAGAGAACAACCACCACTACTTCATAAATACAACTTTTATTTTTAACTCCTTTTTTTTTACACATATAGATAATTTTTTAACCTATTTACCATCACAGTGAGATGTCCAGTACATCAAATTCCTTAATAACCTTCTAACCTGAACTTTTTGATACATACACCGGTGTTTTCTTTTGCTTTTCTATTTTTAAAAATGTAAAAATTTTTTTTTTAAATTTTACTTTTTTTTTTAAATTTACTTTATTTTAGTCTAGTTTATTCTTTTTTAATTTTTATTTTCTACTATACATATAGAGTTAAACTTCAAGGTAATCCCCTTTCCCCAGTCAATGTTACCCCTATAAGTAAACCAATTTTTAATCCCCCTGTATCTTAGGAAAACTGAGTCCCTTAACAAAGACACCAAGATACATCCAGGTAGAATCAAAATAACCTTCCTCGCCCACACTGAGAATTTATAAGCACTTTCCCATCTTTTCCTTCCACCAGTGTTTCTGTGTATTTGTGTTTGTCCTGATAGTATATAAATCTTATACTTGGGGTTCTTTTTGACGAGGTTCTTCCTTTTTTTGCTTATATATATATATTTTTCTCTTGTCATATCCTTTTTTTTTGTTTGTTTATATACTTTTATCAGTCTTTTGGTTTGACTGTTTTTGTTTGTATACTTCATGAATCTTAACTCAGAGCCCATTTGGGCTGAGCCTTCTCTTTTATCTTCCCTTTTCTCCTGTCTCAGTCTCTCTCTCTCTTTTCTATTTTTCCTCTATTTATTTTTCTTTTCTTTTTTCTCTCATTTGGGTGGGAAATTCTGATTGCACAGAAGCGTTCCAGGGTGCACCTTGACTGCACCACAATCAATATATCCATGTGCATCTGTTCAGTCATCTCTTACCAAAATGACTAGGAGGAGGAATGCCCAACAGAAGAAAATACAGAGGATGGACCTTCTGCAACAGAGCTAATGGCTATCGACATAGACAATATGTCAGAAAGGGAAATAAGGCTAACAATTCTCCAGGCAATAGCTAGGTTGGAGAAAGCCATGGATGACCAAACAGAATTGATTAGGGCAGAACTGAAAGCCACCAGGGATGATGTTCAAAATGCTCCAAATGTGTTCCAATCAAATCTAAATTCTATAAAAGCTAGGGTAACTGAGACAGAAGATAGAATTAGTGATCTGGAGGACAAACAGATAGAGAGAAAGGATCAGGAGGAACCCTGGAACAAACAGCTAAGAAGCCATCAAAACAGAATCAGGGAAATAAATGATGCCATGAAATGTTCCAACGTCAGAATTATTGGAATCCCTGAAGGGGAGGAAAAGGAAGAAGTGTAGAAGATATAGTGGAAGAAGTTGTCTATGAAAATTTTCCCAATCTCACAAATGGAAACAGTGTTCATGTACTAGGAGCAGAAATTTTTCCCCCCAAGACTTTAGATTATCGAACGTCCTCACGATACCTGATAGTTAAAATGAAGAATTACAATTCTAGACAGACCCTCTTAAAAGCAGCTAGGACAAAGAAGCTCCTTACATACAGAGGAAGGAGCATTAAAATAATTTCAGACCTGACCCCAGAGACCTGCCAAGCGTGGAAGGACTGGCAAAATATATTCAGAGTTCTAAATGAGAAGAACATGCAACCAAGAATACTTTATCCAGCAACACTGAAATTCAAAATGGATGGAGATATAAAGAGTTTCCAAGACTGGAAATGCTTAAAAGACCATGCAACCACGAAGCCAAAAATGCAGGAAATATTAAGGGGGGTCCTATAAAAGAGAAAAAATCTTAAAAATATCATTGAACAGAAACATAGAGACAATCTACAGACAGAAAGACTTCAAAGGTAACACGATGTCAATAAAAACGCGATCTCTCAATAATCACTCTCAATGTGAATGGCCTAAATGCGCCCATAAAATGACACAGGGTTGCAGATTAGATAAAATGACAGGACCCATCCATATGTTGTCTACAAGAGACCCATTTTGAACATAAATTAGCACCCAGACTGAAAGTGAAGGGAAGGAGAAGCATCATTCATGCCAATGGACCTCAAAAGAAGGCCGGAGTAGCGATTCTCATATCAGATAAATTAGATTTTAAACTAAAGACTGCAGTCAGAGATACAGAAGGACAGGACATAATTCTTATTTTTTTAATTTATTTATTTATTTTTTCAGTGTAACAGTATTCATTGTTTTTGCACAACACCCAGTGCTCCATGCAATACGTGCCCTCCCTATTACCCACCCCCTGGTTCCCCCAACCTCCCAGCCCCGCCCCTTCATAACCCTCAGGTTGTTTTTCAGAGTCCATAGACTCTTATGGCTCATCTCCCCTTCCAATTTCCCTCAACTTCCTTCTCCTCTCCGTCTCCCAATGTCCTCCATGTCATTTGTTATGCTCCACACTTAAGTGAAATCATATGATACTTGACTCTCTCTGCTTGACTTATTTCACTCAGCATAATCACTTCCACTCTCGTCAATGTTGCTACAAAAGTTGGGTATTCATCCTTTTTTTTTTTTTTTTTTGTTTAAAAAAACATATAATGGATTTTTATCCCCAGGGGTACAGGTCTGTGAATCACCAGGTTTACACATTTCACAGCACTCACGATAGCACATACCCTCCCCAATGTCCATAACCCCCTCCCCCTCTCCCAACCACACCACCCCCCAGCAACCCCATTTGTTTTGTGAGATTAAGAGTCATTTATGGTTTGTCTCCCTCCCAATTCCATCCTGTTTCCTTTATTCTTCTCCTACCCCCCTAACCCCCCATGTTGCATCTCCATGTCCTCATATCAGGGAGATCATATGATAGTTGTCTTTATCCAAATAACTTATTTCACTAAGCATGATACCCTCTAGTTCCATGCACGTCGTTGCAAATGGCAAGATTTCATTTCTTTTGATCACTGCATTGTATTCCATTGTGTATATATACCACATATGCTTTATCCATTCATCTGTTGATGGAAATCTAGGTTCTTTCCATAGTTTGGCTATTGTAGACATTGCTGCTATAAACATTCGGATACACGTGCCACTTTGGATCACTATGTTTGGATCTTTAGAGTAAATACCCTGTGACAGTACATAATTCTTAAAGGGAGTATCCACCAAGATGATCTAACAATTGTAAATATCTGCGCCCCTATATGAAAGCATCCAATTACATAAGAAAATTATTAATCAAGATAAAGAGTCATATTGATATGAATACAATAATAGTAGGAGATCTTCATATGCCTCTCTCAGTAACAGACAGATCATCGAAGCAGAAAATCAATAAAGAAATAAGAGCATTGAATGACACATTGGACCAGATGGACGTCATAGATATATACAGAACATTCCACCCTAAATCAACAGAATACTCATTTCTCTAAGTGTACGTGTAACCTTCTCCAGAATAGACCACATACTGGGTTACAATGCAGGACTCAATTGATACCAAAAGACTGACATTATTCCCTGCATATTCTCAGATCACAATGCTTTGAAACTGGAACTCAATCACAAGGAAAAGTTCAGAAGAAACTCAAACACATGAAGGCTAAAGACCACCTTGCTTGAGAATGCTTGGATCAACCAGGAGATCAAAGAAGAACTTAAACAATTCAGGGAAACCAATGAGAATGAAGACACTTCAGTCCAAAACCTATGGGATAAAGCAAAGGGTTCTAAGGGGGAAATACATAGCCATCCAAGCCTCCCTCAAAAACATTGAAAAATCCAGAATACACCAGCTGTCTCTACACCTTAAAGAACTGGAGAATCAACAACAAATCAAACCAACTCCACATACAAGAAGGGAACTAATCAAGATTAGAGCAGAGATCAATGAGGTAGAAACGAGAGATACAGTAGAACGTATCAAAGAAACGAGAAGGTGGTTTTTTGAAAGAATCAATAAGATCGATAAACCATTGGCCACACTAATCCAAAAGAAAAGAGAGAAAGCCCAAATTAATAAAATTATGAATGAAAAGGGAGAGATCATAACGAACACCAAGGAAATAGAAACAATCATCAGAAATTATTACCAACAGTTATATGCCAATAAGCTAAGCAACCTAGATGAAATGGATGCATTCCTGGAAAACTACAAACTCCCAATATTGAACCAGGAAGAAACGGAAAACCTCAATAGACCGATATCTAGTAACAAGATTGAAGCAGTGATCAAAAACCTCAGAAAAAACAAGAGCCGAGGACCGGACGGATTCCCTGGGGAATTCTACCAAACGTTCAAAGAAGAAATAACACCTATTCTCCTGAAGCTGTTCCAAAAAATTGAAGCAGAAGGGAAACTTCCAGACGCTTTTTATGAAGCCAGCATTACCCTGATCCCCAAACCAGGCAAAGACCCTATCAAAAAGGAGAATTTAAGACCAATATCACTGATGACTATGGATGCAAAGATTCTCAACAAGATCCTAGCAAACAGGATCCAGCAGCACATTAAAATGATTATCCACCATGACCAGGTGGGATTCATCCCTGGGTTGCAAGTTTGGTTCAACATTCGCAAATCAATCAATGTGATAGAACAAATCAATAAGAGAAGAGAGAAGAACACCATGGTCCTCTCAAATGATGCAGAAAAAGCATTTGACAAAATCCAGCATCCGTTCCTGATTCAAACGTTTCAAGTATAGGGATAGAGGGAACATTCCTGAACTTCATAAAATCTATCTATGAAAGACCCACAGCAAATATCATCCTCAATGGGAAAAAGCTTGCAGCCTTCCCGTTGAGATCGGGAACACGACAAGGAAGCCCACTCTCACCACTCTTGTTCAACATAGTATTAGAAGTCCTAGCAATGGCAATCAGACAACAAAGAGGAATTAAAGGTATCCAAATTGGCAAGGAAGAAGTCAAACTCTCTCTCTTCGCAGATGACATGATTCTTTATATGGAAAACCCCACAGACTCCACCCCCAAGCTACTAGAACTCATACAGCAATTCAGTAATTGGCAGATACAAATGCAATGTACAGAAATCAGTGGCTTTCTTATACACTAACAATGAAAATACAGAAAGGGAAATTAGAGAATCGATTCCATTTACTATAGCACCAAGAACCATAAGATACCGGGGAATAAACCTAACCAAAGAGGTAAAGGACCTGTACTCGAGGAACTACAGAACACTCATGAAAGAAATTGAAGAAGACACAAAAAGATGGAAGACCGTTCCATGCTCTTGAATCGGAAGAAAAACATTGTTAAAATGTCTATACTGCCTAAAGCAATCTATACTTTTAATGCCATTCCGATTAAAATTCCACCAGTGTTTTTCACAGAGCTGGAGCAAATAATCCTAAAATTTGTATGGAATCAGAAGAGACCCCAAATTGCTAAGAAAATGTTGAAAAACAAAGCAAAACTGGCGGCATCACCTTACCCGATTTCAAGCTTTATTACAAAGCTGTGATCACCAAGACAGCGTGGTACTGGCATAAAAACAGACACATTGAGAGGAGGAGTCAAGATGGGGGAGAAGTAGCAGCCTGAGACTACATCAGGTAGCAGGAGATCAGCTCCATAGCTTATCTAAACATTGCAAACCCCTACAAATCCAACGGGAGAGTGAAGAGAAGAAGAACAGCAACTCTAGAAACAGAAAATCAACCACTTTCTGAAAGGTAGGACTGGCGGAGAAGTGAATCTAAAACGACGGGAAGATAGACCGCGGGGGGAGGGGCCAGCTCCCTGCAAGCGGTGGAGCAACGGAGCACAAAATCAGGACTTTTAAAAGTTGTTCCACTGAGGGACATTGCTCCAGAGGCTAAACCAGGGTAAAGCCCACGTGGGGTTTGCGTGGCCCCAGGCCCCGCAGGGTCACAGAAGGATCAGGGGTGTCAGAGTGTCGGAGAGCTCACAGGTATTAGAACGGAGAAGCCGGCTGCAGAGACAGAGCCGAGGACTGAAATCTTAGCTCGGGGTTACATTGAACTGGTCGCGGGCTGGGTGAGCTCGGAGCGTGGAAAGAGGCTGGGGATACGGGAGTGATTGGGTGCTGTCCTCTGGGGGCGCACTGAGGAGTGGGGCCCCAGGCTCTCGGCTCCTCCGGGCCGGAGACTGCGAGGCCGCCATTTTCATTCCCGTCCTCCGGAACTCTACGGAAAGCATGCAGGGAACAGAAGCTCCCAAAAGCGAACCCGAGCAGATTACTTAGTCCGGCCGCCGGTAAGGGCGGGGCAATCCCGCCTCGGGCAAAGACACTTGAGAGTCACTACAACAGGCCCCTCCCCCAGAAGATCAACAAAATATCCAGCCAGGACGAAGTTCATCTATCAAGGAAAAAGCAGGTTCAATTCCTAAGACAGCAGAGCAATTCCAGAGGAGGAGAAAGCAAAGCACGGAACTCATGGCTTTCTCCCCATGATTCTTTAGTCTTGCGGCTACTTCAATTTTTTTTTCTTTTTTCTTCTTCTGCTAAATTTTTTAAAAATTTTACCCTTTTCTTTTTTAACGTTTTTTGACTAGTTCATCTAAATATATATATTTTTTTCTTTCTGTTTTATATTTTTTTATTTGTTTTATTTTTTAATTTTTTTTCTTTTTTTTCCTTTTTTTTTCTTTTTTTTCCTATTTTTTTTTTCAAAACCTGTTTTTATCCCCTTTCTCCCCCCGACAATTAGGAGTCTCTTCTGATTTGTTTACAGAGCATTTTTCTGGGGTCTTTGCCACCCTTTTAGTAGTTTATTTGCTCCTTCATATCCTCTTATCTGGACAAAATGACAAGGCGGAAAAAATCACCACAAACAAAAGAACAAGAGACAGTACCAAAGGCTAGGGACCTAATCAACACAGACATTGGTAATATGTCAGATCAAGAGTTCAGAATGACGATTCTGAACATTCTAGCCGGGCTCGAAAAAGGCATGGAAGATATTAGAGAAACCCTCTCTGGAGATATAAAAGCCCTTTCTGGAGAAATTAAAGAACTAAAATCTAACCAAGTTGAAATCAAAAAAGCTATTAATGAGGTGCAATAAAAAATGGAGGCTCTCACTGCTAGGATAAATGAGGCAGAAGAAAGAATTAGTGATACAGAAGACCAAATGACAGAGAATAAAGAAGCAGAGCAAAAGAAGGACAAACAGGTACTGGACCACGAGGGGAGATTTCGAGAGATAAGTGACACCATAAGACGAAACAACATTAGAATAATTGGGATTCCAGAAGAAGAAGAAAGAGAGAGGGGAGCAGAAGGTCTATTGGAGAGAATCATTGGAGTGAATTTCCCTAATATGGCAAAGGGAACAAGCATCAAAATCCAGGAGATGCAGAGAACCCCCCTCAAAGTCAACAAGAATAGGTCCACACCCCGTCACCTAATAGTAAAATTTACAACTCTTAGTGACAAAGAGAAAATCCTGAAAGCAGCCCGGGAAAAGAAGTCTATAACATACAATGGTAAAAATATTAGATTGGCGGCAGACTTATCCACAGAGACCAGGCAGGCCAGAAAGAGCTGGCATGATATATTCAGAGCACTCAACGAGAAAAACATGCAGCCAAGAATACTCTATCCAGCTAGGCTATCATTGAAAATAGAAGGAGAGATCAAAAGCTTCCAGGACAAACAAAAGCTGAAAGAATTTGCAAACACCAAACCAGCTCTACAGGAAATATTGAAAGGGGTCCTCTAAGCAAAAAGAGAGCCTAAAAGTAGTAGATCAGAAAGGTACAGAGACAATATACAGTAACAGTCACCTTACAGGCTAATAATGGCACTAAATTCATATCTCTCAATAGTTACCCTGAATTTTAATGGGCTAAATGCCCCAATCAAAAGACACAGGGTATCAGAAGGGATAAAAAAAAAAAAAAAAACATCAGTATGTTGCCTACAAGAAACTCATTTTAGATGTGAAGACACCTCCAGATTTAAAGTGAGGGGGGTGGAAAACAATTTACCATGCTAATGGGCATCAGAAGAAAGCTGGGGTGGCAATCCTTATTTCAGATCAATTAGATTTTAAGCCAAAGACTATAATAAGAGATGAGGAAGGACACTATATCCTACTCAAAGGGTCTGTCCAACAAGAAGATCTAACAATTTTAAATATCTATGCCCCTAACGTGGGAGCAGCCAACTATATCAACCAATTAATAACAAAATCAAAGAAACACATCAATAATAATACAATAATAGTAGGGGACTTGAACACTCCCCTCACTGAAATGGACAGATCATCCAAGCAAAAGATCAACAAGGAAATAAAGGCCTTAAATGACACACTGGACCAGATGGACATCACAGATATATTCAGAACATTTCATCCCAAAGCAACAGAACACACATTCTTCTCTAGTGCACATGGAACCTTCTCCAGAATAGATCACATCCTGGGTCACAAATCAGGTCTCAACCGGTATCAAAAGATTGGCATTATTCCCTGCATATTTTCAGACCACAATGCTCTGAAGCTAGAACTCAATCACAAGAGGAAAGCTGGAAAGAACCCAAATACATGGAGACTAAAGAGCATCCTTCTAAAGAATGAATGGGTTAACCAGGAAATTAAAGAAGAACTGAAAAAATTCATGGAAACAAATGATAATGAAAACACAATAGTTCAAAATCTGTGGGACACAGCAAAGGCAGTCCTGAGAGGAAAATATATAGCGGTACAAGCCTTTCTCAAGAAACAAGAAAGGTCTCAAGTACACAACCTAACCCTACACGTAAAGGAGCTGGAGAAAGAACAAGAAAGAAATCCTAAACCCAGCAGGAGAAGAGAAATCATAAAGATCAGAGCAGAAATTAATGAAATAGAAACAATCAAAAAAAAAAAAACAATAGAAAAAATCAATGAAACTAGGAGCTGGTTCTTTGAAAGAATCAATAAGATTGATAAACCCCTGGCCAGACTCATCAAAAAGAAAAGAGAAAGGACCCAAATCAATAAAATCATGAATGAAAGAGGAGAGGTCACAACTAACACCAAAGAAATACAGACAATTATAAGAACATACTATGAGCAACTCTACACCAACAAATTGGACAATCTGGAAGAAATGGATGCATTCCTAGAGACATATAAACTACCACAACTGAACCAGGAAGAAATCACAAACCTGAACAGGCCCATAACCAGTAAGGAGATTGAAACAGTCATCAAAAATCTCCAAACAAACAAAAGCCCCGGGCCAGACGTCTTCCCAGGGGAATTCTACCAAACATTTAAAGAAGAACTCATTCCTATTCTCCTGAAACTGTTCCAAAAAATAGAAACGGAAGGAAAACTTCCAAACTCATTTTATGAGGCCAGCATCACCTTGATCCCCAAACCAGACAAGGATCCCACCAAAAAAGAGAACTACAGACCAATATCCTTGATGAACACAGACGCAAAAATTCTCGCCAAAATACTAGCCAATAGGATTCAACAGTACATTAAAAGGATTATTCACCACGATCAATTGGGATTTATTCCAGGGCTGCAGGGTTGGTTCAACATCCGCAAATCAATCAATGTGATAGAACACATTAATAAAAGAAAGAACAAGAACCATATGATACTCTCAATAGATGCTGAAAAAGCATTTGACAAAGTACAGCATCCCTTCCTGATCAAAACTCTTTAAAGTGTAGGGATAGAGGGCACATACCTCAATATTATCAAAGCCATCTATGAAAAGCCCACCGCAAATATCATTCTCAATGGAGAAAAACTGAAAGCTTTTCCGCTAAGGTCAGGAACACGGCAGGGATGTCCATTATCACCACTGCTATTCAACATAGTACTAGAAGTCCTAGCCTCAGCAATCAGACAACAAAAAGAAATTAAAGGCATCCAAATTGGTAAAGAAGAAGTCAAACTATCACTCTTCGCAGATGATATGATACTATATGTGGAAAGACTCCACTCCAAAACTGCTAGAACTTGTACAGGAATTCAGTAAAGTGTCAGGATATAAAATCAATGCACAGAAATCAGTTGCATTTCTGTACACCAATAACAAGACTGAAGAAAGAGAAATTAAGGAGTCAATCCCATTTACAATTGTACCCAAAAGTATAAGAAACCTAGGAATTAACCTAACCAAAGAGACTAAGAATCTATACGTAGAAAATTATAAAGTACTCATGAAAGAAATTGAGGAAGACACAAAAAAAAAAAAAAAAGGAAAAATGTTCCATGCTCCTGGATTGGAAGAATAAATATTGTGAAAATGTCTATGCTACCTAAAGCAATCTACATATTTAATGCAATCCCTATCAAAATACCATCCAGGGCGCCTGGGTGGCTCAGTGGGTTAAGCTGCTGCCTTCGGCTCAGGTCATGATCTCAGGGTCCTGGGATCGAGTCCCGCATCGGGCTCTCTGCTCAGCAAGGAGCCTGCTTCCCTCTCTCTGCCTGCCTCTCTATCTCCTTGTGATCTCTGTCTGTCAAATAAATAAATAAAATCTTTAAAAAAAAATACCATCCATTTTTTTCAAAGAAATGGAACAAATAATCCTAAAATTTATATGGAACCAGAAAAGACCTCGAATAGCCAAAAGAATATTGAAAAAGAAAGCCAAAGTTGGTGGCATCACAATTCCAGACGTCAAGCTCTATTACAAAGCTGTCATCATCAAGACAGCATGGTACTGGCACAAAAACAGACACATAGATCAGTGGAACAGAATAGAGAGCCCAGAAATCGACCCTCAACTCTATGGTCAACTAATCTTCGACAAAGCAGGAAAGAATGTCCAATGGAAAAGAGACAGCCTCTTCAATAAATGGTGCTGGGAAAATTGGACAGCCACATGCAGAAAAATGAAATTGGACCACTTCCTTACACCACACACGAAAATAGACTCCAAATGGATGAAGGACCTCAATGTGAGAAAGGAATCCATCAAAATCCTTGAGGAGAATGCAGGCAGCAACCTCTTCGACCTCAGCCATAGCAACATCTTCCTAGGAACAACGGCAAAGGCAAGGGAAGCAAGGGCAAAAATGAACTATTGGGATTTCATCAAGATCAAAAGCTTTTGCACAGCAAAGGAAACAGTTAACAAAACCAAAAGACAACTGACAAAATGGGAGAAGATATTTGCAAACGACATATCAGCTAAAGGGCTAGTATCCAAAATCTATAAGGAACTTAGCAAACTCAACACCCAAAGAACAAACAATCCAATCAAGAAATGGGCAGAGGACATGAACAGACATTTCTGCAAAGAAGACATCCAGATGGCCAACAGACACATGAAAAAGTGCTCCACATCACTCGGCATCAGGGAAATAGAAATCAAAACCACAATGAGATATCACCTCACAGCAGTCAGAATGGCTAAAATGAACAAGTCAGGAAATGACAGATGCTGGCGAGGATGCGGAGAAAGGGGAACCCTCCTCCACTGTTGGTGGGACTGCAAGCTGGTGCAACCACTCTGGAAAACAGCATGGAGGTTCCTCAAAATGTTGAAAATAGAACTACCCTATGACCCAGCAATTGCACTACTGGGTATTTACCCTAAAGATACAAACATAGTGATCCGAAGGGGCACGTGTACCTGAATATTTATTGCGGCAATGTCTACAATAGCCAAACTATGGAAAGAACCTAGATGTCCATCAACAGATGAATGGATAAAGAAGAGGTGGTATATATACACAATGGAATACTATGCAGCCATCAAAAGAAATGAAATCATGCCATTTGCGACGACGTGGATGGAACTAGAGCGTATCATGCTTAGTGAAATAAGTCAATCAGAGAAAGACAACTATCATATGATCTCCCTGATATGAGGACATGGAGAAGCAACATGGGGGGGTAGGGAGATAGGAGAAGAATAAATGAAACCAGATGGGATTGGGAGGGAGACAAACCATAAATGACTCTTAATCTCACAAAACAAACTGGGGGTTGCTGGGGGGAGGTGGGATTGGGAGAGGGGGAGGGGGCTATGGACATTGGGGAGGGTAAGTGCTATCGTGAGTGCTGAGAAGTGTGTAAACCTGGCGATTCACAGACCTGTACCCCTGGGGATAAAAATACATTATATGTTTATTTAAAAAAAAATTTGGAAGGGGAGGTGAACCATAAGAGACTATGGACTCTGAAAAACAACCTGAGGGTTTTGAAGGGTCAGGGCAGGGATGTTGGGGGAACAGGTGGTGGGTAATGGGGAGGGCACATTTTGCATGGAGCACTGGGTGTTGTGCAAAAAGAATGAATACTGTTACGCTGAAAAAATAAATAAAATGGAAAAAGAAAAAAAAAAAAACAGACACATTGACCAGTGGAACAGAGTGGAGAGCCCAGATATGGACCCTCAACTCTATGGTCAAATAATCTTCGACAAAACAGGAAAAAATATATAATGGAAAAAGACAGTCTCTTCAATAAATCGTGCTGGGAAAACTCGACAGCGATATGTAGAAGAATGAAACTCGACCATTCTCTTACACCGTACACAAACATAAACTCGAAATGGATCAAAGACCTCAACATGAGACAGGAATCTATCAGAATCCTAGAGGAGATCATAGGCAGTAACCTCTTCAATAGCAGCCACAGCAACTTCTTTCAAGTTTTGTCTCCAATAGCCAAGGAAACAAAAGCAAAAATGAACTTTGGGACTTCATCAAGAACAAAAGCTTCTGCACAGCAAAGGAAACATTCAACAAAACAAAAAGGCAACCTACGGAATGGGAGAAGATATTCGCAAATCACAGTATAGACAAAAGGTTGATATCCAGGATCTATAAAGAACTCCTCAAACTCAACACACACAAAACAGAAAATCATATCAAAAAATGGGCAGAAGATATGAAAAGACACTTCTCCAAAGAAGACATACAACTGGCTATCAGACACATGAAAAAAATGTTCATCATCACTAGCCATCAGGCAGATTCAAATTAAATTCATATTGAGATACCACCTGACACCAGTTAGAATGGCCAAAATTAGCAAGACAGGAAACAACGTGTGTTGGAGAGGATGTGGAGAAAGGGGAACCCTCTTCCACTGTTGGTGGGAATGCAAGCTAGTGCAGCCACTTTGGAGAACAGTATGGATGTTCCTGAAGAAACTAAGAATAGAGCTTCCCTATGACCCTGCAATTGCACTGCTGGGTATTTACCCCAAGGATACAGATGTAGTGAAAAGAAGGGCCATCTGTACCCCAATGTTTATTGCAGCAATGGCCACGGTCGCCAAACTGTGGAAAGAACCAAGATGCCCTTCAACGGATGAATGGATAAGGAAGATGTGGTCCATATACACAATGGAGTATTATGCCTCCATCAGAAAGGACGAATTCCCAACTTTTGTAGCAACATGGACGGGACTGGAAGAGATTATGCTGAGCGAAATAAGTCAAGCAGAGAGAGTCAAGTATCATATGGTCTCACTTATTTGTGGAGCATAACAAAGAACATGGAGGACATGGGGAGATGGAGAGGAGAGGGAGTTGAGGGAAACTGGAAGGGGAGATGAACCATGAGAGACTATGGACTCTGAAAAACAACCAGAGTGTTTTGAAGGGGTGGTGGGATGGGAGGTTGAGAAACCAGGTGGTGGGTAATAGGGAGGGCTTGTACTGCATGGAGCACTGGGTGTGATGCCAAAACAATGAACACTGTTATGCTGTAAATAAACAAATTTAAAAAAAAAGAAAGAAACAAGAGCATTTAATGACACATTGGAATAGATGGCTCTCATAGATAGATACAGAACATTCCACTCTAAAACAACACAATACTCATTCTTCTCAAGCACACATGGAACTTCTTTAGAGTACACCACATACCGGGTCACAAATAAGGACTCAGCTGATACCAAAATAATGAGATTATTCCCTGCATATTCTTGGACCGCAGTGTTATGAAACTGGAAATCAACCACAGGAAAAAGTTTGGAAGGAATACAAACACTTAGAAGCTAAAGACCATCCTGCTCAAGAATGTTTGGATCAACCATTAATCAAAGAAGAACTTAAACGATTCATGGAAATCAGTGAGAATGAAGACACTTCAGTCCAAAACCTATGGGATGTGGCAAAGGTGGTCCTAAGGGAGAAATATATAACCATCCAAGCCTCACTCAAAAAAATTGAAAAAATCAGAATACCCCAGCTGTCTTTGCACCTTAAAGAAATGGGAAATGAACAACAAATTAAGCCAACCCCATGCAGAACAAGGGAAATAATCAAGATGAGAGCAGAGATAAATGAGACAGAAACTAGATCTACAGTAGAACACATCAATGACACTAGAAGCTTATCCTTTGAAGGAATCAATAAGATCAATAAACCACTGGCCAAGCTAATCCAAAAGAAAAGAGAGAGGACCCAAATTAATAAAATTATGAATGAAAGGCGAGAGAACATGACTAATACCAAGGACATATAATCAATCATAAGAAATTATGATCAACAGCTATATACCAGTAAGTTAAGGAACCTAGAAGGAATGGATGCATCCTGGAAACTTATAAACTTCCAAGATTGAAATGGAAGAAGTCGACAACGTGAATAGACCAATATCTAGTAACAAGATTGAAGCAGTGATCAAAAATCTCCCAAAAAACAAGAGCCCAGAACCTGACAGATTCCCTGGGGAATTCTACCAAACTTCCAAAGAAGATATAATACCACTCTCCTGAAGCTGTTTCAAATAATATATACAGAAGAAAAACTTCCAGACCCTTTCTATGAAGCCAGCATTATCCTGATCCCCAAACCAGGCAAAGAACCCACCAAAAAGGAGAATTTCAGACCAATGTCCCTGATGAATATGGATGTCAAGATTCTCAACAAGATCCTAGCTAATAGGATCCAACATTACATTAAAAAGATTATCCACCATGACCAGGTGGGATTTATCCCTGGGATGCAAGGATGGTTCAACGTTCACATATCAGTGAGTGTTATAGAGCAAATCAAAAAGAGAAGAAAGAACCACATGGTCCTCTCAACTGATGCAAAAAAAAAAAATCTTGAATAATACAGCATCAATTTCTGTTTGAAATGCTTCAACGTATAGGGACATAAGGAACATTCCTCAACTTCATAAAATCTATCTATGAAAAACCCACAGCGAATATCATTTTCAATGGGGAAAAGCTGAGAGCCTTTCTACTAAGATCAGGAACATGACAAGGATGCCCACTCTTACCTCTGTTGTTCAACATAGTACTAGAAGTCCTAGCAACAGCAACCGGACAACAAAAGAAACAAAAGACATTCAAATTGTCAATGAAGAAGTCAAACTCCCTCTCTTCGCAGATGACATGATCCTTTATATGGAAAACCCAAAAAACTCCTCCTCAAACTACTAGAACTCATACAGCAATTCAGTAATGTGGCAGGATACAAAAATCGATGCACAGAAATCAGTTGCTTTCTTATACAGTAAAAATGAAAATATAGAAAGGGAGATTAGAGAATCGATCCCAATTACTAGCTATGGTTCTTACAAGAACCATAAGATACCTGGGAATAAACCTAACTAAAGAGGTAAAGGATCTGTACTCAAGGACTACATAACAACTATGAAAGAAATTGATGAAGACACGAAAAGATTGAAAAGCATTCCATGCTCATAGATTGGAAGAATAAACATTATTAAAATGTCTAGGCTTCCCAGAGAAATCTGTACTTTCAATGCCATCCAGATCAAAATTCCACCAACATTTTTAAAAGTGCCAGACAAACAATCCTAAAATTTGTATGCAACCAGAAAATACCCTGAATTGCTAAGGAAATGCTGAAAAAGAAAAACAAAATTGGGGGCATCAGGTTGCCTGATTTCAAGCTTTATTCAAGTTCTGATCACCAACAGAGCATGGTACTTGCAGGAAAACAGACACATAGACCAGTGGAACAGAGAGCCCAGATATGGACCCTTAACTCTATGGTCAAATAAAATTTGACAAAGCAGGAAAAAAAATATTCAATGGAAAAAACACTCTCTTTAATAAATGGTGCTAGAAAAATTGGACAGCTAAGTATAGAAGAATGAAAGTTGAGCATTCTCTTACACCATATACAAATATTTACCCAAAATGGATAAAAGACCTCAATGTGAAGCAGGAATCTATCAAAATACTAGAGGAGAACATAAGCAGTTACCTCTTCGACTTCGGCCACAGCAACATTTTTCAAGACATGTCTTCAAAGGCAAAGGAAACAAAAACAAAATGAACTTTTGGAACTTCATCAAGATCAAAAGCTTCTGCACAGCAAATGAAACAGTCAACAAAACAAAGAGGCAACCCACGGAATGGGAGAAGATATTCACAAATGACACTACAGACAATGGGCTGATATCCAAGATCTGTAAATAACTCCTCAAACTCAACGCCCAAAAAAGATAATAATGTAGGCAGAAGACGTGAACAGACTGAAGTAAGACTTACAAGTCTGAAGAAGACTTACAAATGGCCAACAGACACCTTAAAAAATGTTCATCATCTGGCGGCGCCTGGGTGGCTCAGTGGATTAAGCCGCTGCCTTCGGCTCAGGTCATGATCTCGGGATCCTGGGATCGAGCCCCGCATCGGGCTCTCTGCTCCGCAGGGAGCCTGCTTCCTCCTCTCTCTCTGCCTGCCTCTCTGCCTACTTGTGATCTTCTTTCTGTCAAATAAATAAATAAAATCTTTAAAAAAAATGTTCATCATCATTAGCCATTAGGGAAATTCAAATTGAAAGCACATTGAGATACCACCTTACACCAGTTGGAGTGGTCAAAATTAATGAGACGGTAAGCAACAAGTGTTGGAGAGGATGTGGAGAAAGGAGCACACTCATACATTATTGGTGAGAATGAAACTTGTTGCAGCCATTTTGGAAAACAGTGTGAAGATTCCTTAAGAAATTAAAAATAGAGCTACCCTAAGACACTGCAATTGCTCTAGTGGGTATTTACCCCAAAGACATAGATGTAGTGAAAAGAAGGGCCATCTTTACCCCAATGTTCATAGCAGCAATGCCCACAATTGCCAAACTGTGGAAAGAGACATGATGTCCTTTAACACATTAATGGATAAAGGAGATATGGCCCATATATACAATGGAATATTATGCCCCCATTAGAAAAGATGAATGCCCAACTTTTGTATCAACAAGGACAGGACTGGAGGAGATTATGCTGAGGGAAATAAGTCAATCAGAGAAAGCCAATTATCATATGGTTTCACATACTCATGGGGCATAAGGATTAAATGGAGGACATTAGGAGAAGGAAAGGAAAGGTAAATTGGGGCAAATTGGAGGGGGAGACAAAGCATGAGAGACAGTGGATTCTGAGAAACAATCTGAGGGTTATGGAGGGGATGGGGATGGAAAGATAGGTGAGCCTGGTGGTGGGTATTAAGGAGGACACATATTGCATGGAGCGCTGGATTTAGTGCATAATTAATGAATCTTGGCTCACTGAAAATAATAAAATAAAAAAAACAGAAAAAACAAAAATTATTTGAGAATAGTGGAACTAAAATGTTACATTATTTTCGGCTGTACAACATGTAGTATGACAAGTTTATATTTTTTAATTATTATTTTTTTATTTGCCTCTTTTCAGTGTAACAGTGTTCATTGTTTTTGCACCACATCCAGTGCTCCATACAGTACGTACCCTCCCAATTACCCACCATCTGGTTCCTCAACTTCACCCCCCTGCCCCTTCAAAACCTTCTGGTTGTTTTTCAGAGTCCATAGTCTCTCATGGTTCATCTCCTCTTCCAGTTTCCCTCAACTCCCTCTCCTCTCCATCTCCCCATGTCCTCCATGTTATTTGTTATGCTCCACAAATAAGTGAGACCATATGATACTTGACTCTCTCTGCTTGACTTACTTCGCTCAGCATAATCTCTTCGAGTTCCATCCATGTTGCAACAAATTTGGGTATTCATCCTTTCTGATGGAGGCATAATACTCCATTGTGTATATGGACCACATCTTCCTTATCCATTCATCCTTTGAAGGCCATCTTGGTTCTTTCCACAGTTTGGCCAACGTGGCCATTTCTGCAATAAACATTGGGGTACAGATGGCTCTTCTTTTCACTACATCTGTATCTTTGGGGTAAATACCCAGCAGTGCAATTGCAGGGTAATAGGGAAGCTCTATTCTTAATTTCTTCAGGAATCTCCACACTGTTCTCCAAAGTGGCTACACAAACCTGCATTCCCACCAACAGTGTAAGAGGGTTCCCCTCTCTCCACATCCTCTCCAACACACGTTGTTTCCTGTCTTGCTAATTTTGGCCATTCTAACTGGTATCAGGTGGTATCTCAATGCAGTTTTAATTTGAATCTCCCTGATGGCTACTGATGATGAGCATTTTTTCATGTGTCTGATAGCCAGTTGTATGTCCTCATTGGAGAAGTGCCCGTTCATATCCTCTGCCCATTTTTTTAATTTTTTTTTTATTTGTTTATTTACAGAATAACAGTGTTCATTGTTTTGGCATCACACCCAGTGCTCCATGCAGTACGAGCCCTCCCTATTACCCACTAAATTGTTTCTCAACCTCCCACCCCACCGCCCCTTCAAAACCCTCTGGTTGTTTTTCAGAGTCCATAGTCTCTCATGGTTCATCTCCTCTTCCAGTTTCCCTCAACTCCCTCTCCTCTCCATCTCCCCATGTCCTCCATGTTATTTGTTATGCTCCACAAATAAGTGAGACCATATGATACTTGACTCTCTCTGCTTGACTTACTTCGCTCAGCATAATCTCTTCGAGTTCCATCCATGTTGCAACAAATTTGGGTATTCATCCTTTCTGATGGAGGCATAATACTCCATTGTGTATATGGACCACATCTTCCTTATCCATTCATCCTTTGAAGGCCATCTTGGTTCTTTCCACAGTTTGGCCAACGTGGCCATTTCTGCAATAAACATTGGGGTACAGATGGCTCTTCTTTTCACTACATCTGTATCTTTGGGGTAAATACCCAGCAGTGCAATTGCAGGGTAATAGGGAAGCTCTATTCTTAATTTCTTCAGGAATCTCCACACTGTTCTCCAAAGTGGCTACACAAACCTGCATTCCCACCAACAGTGTAAGAGGGTTCCCCTCTCTCCACATCCTCTCCAACACACGTTGTTTCCTGTCTTGCTAATTTTGGCCATTCTAACTGGTATCAGGTGGTATCTCAATGCAGTTTTAATTTGAATCTCCCTGATGGCTACTGATGATGAGCATTTTTTCATGTGTCTGATAGCCAGTTGTATGTCCTCATTGGAGAAGTGCCCGTTCATATCCTCTGCCCATTTTTTTAATTTTTTTTTTATTTGTTTATTTACAGAATAACAGTGTTCATTGTTTTGGCATCACACCCAGTGCTCCATGCAGTACGAGCCCTCCCTATTACCCACTAAATTGTTTCTCAACCTCCCACCCCACCGCCCCTTCAAAACCCTCTGGTTGTTTTTCAGAGTCCATAGTCTCTCATGGTTCATCTCCCCTTCCAGTTTCCCTCAATTCCCTCTCCTCTCCATCTCCCCATGTCCTCCATGTTCTTTGTTATGCTCCACAAATAAGTGAGACCATATGATACTTGACTCTCTCTGCTTGACTTACTTCGCTCAGCATAATCTCTTCCAGTCCCGTCCATGTTGCTACAAAAGTTGGGTATTCATCCTTTCTGATGGAGGCATAATACTCCATTGTGTATATGGACAACATCTTCCTTATCCATTCATCCGTTGAAGGGCATCTTGGTTCTTTCCACAGTTTGGCGACCGTAGCCATTGCTGCAATAAACATTGGGGTACAGATGGCCCTTCTTTTCACTACATCTGTATCTTTGGGGTAAATACCCAGCAGTGCAATTGCAGGGTCATAGGGAAGCTCTATTCTTAATTTCTTCAGGAATCTCCACACTGTTCTCCAAAGTGGCTACACAAACCTGCATTCCCACCAACAGTGGAAGAGGGTTCCCCTTTCTCCACATCTTCTCCAACACACGTTATTTCCTGTCTTGCTAATTTTTGGCCATTCTAACTGGTGTCAGGTGGTATCTCAATGTGATTTTAATTTGAATCTCCCTGATGGCTAGTGATGATGAACATTTTTTCATGTGTCTGAGAGCCAGTTGTATGTCCTCATTGGAGAAGTGTCCGTTCATATCCTCTTCCCATTTTTTGATTGGATTATCTATTTTGTGTGTGTTGAGTTTGAGAAGTTCTTTATAGATCCTGGATATCAACCTTTTGTCTGTACTCTCATTTGCAAATATCTTCTCCCATTCCGTGGGTTGCCTCTTTGTTTTGTTGACTGTGTCCTTTGCTGTGCAGAAGCTTTTGATCTTGATGAAGACCCAAACGTTCATTTTTGCTTTTGTTTCCTTTGCCTTTGGAGACATGTCTTGAAAGAAGTTGCTGTGGCTGCTATCAAAGAGGTTACTGCCGATGTTCTCCTCTAGGATTCTGATTGATTCCTGTCTCACGTTGAGGTCTTTGATCCATTTCGAGTTTATCGTTGTGTAGGTGTAAGAGAAGGGTCAAGTTTCATTCTTCTACATATCGCTGTCGAGTTTTCCCAGCACCATTTATTGAAGAGCCTGTCTAATTTCCATTGTATATTTTTTCCTGTTTTGTCGAAGATTATATGACCATAGAGTTGAGGGTCCATATCTGGGCACTCCACTCTGTTCCACTGGTCAATGTGTCTGTTTTTATGCCAGAACCACACTGTCTTGGTGATCACAAACTGCCGCCAGTTTGGTTTTTGTTTTTCAACATTTCCTTATCAATTCCGGGTCTCTTCTGATTCCATACAAATTTTGGGATTATTTGCTCCAGCTCTTTGAAAAATACCGGTGGAATTTTGATCATAAGGCCATCAAAAGTATAGATTGCTCTTGGCAGTATAGAAATTTTAACAATGTTTATTCTTCCAATCCAAGAGCATGGAATGGTCTTCCATCTTTTTGTGTCTTCTTCAATTTTTTTCATGAGTGTTCTATAGTTCCTCAAGTACAGGTCCTTTACCTCTTTGGTTAGGTTTATTCCACGGTATCTTATAGTTCTTGGTGCTATAGTAAATGGAATCGTGTCTCTCATTTCCCTTTCTGTATTTTCATTGTTAGTGTATAAGAAAGCTAATGATTTCTGTACATTGACTTTGTATCCTGCCATGTTACTGAGATGCTGTATGAGTTCTAGTAGTTTGGGAGTGGAATCTTTTGGGTTTTCCATATAAAGAATCAGGTCATCTGTGAAAAGAGAGAGTTTGACTTCTTCCTTGCCTATTTGGATACCTTTCATTTCTCTTTGTTGTCTGATTGCCGTTGCTAGGACTTCTACTACTATGTTGAACAAGAGTGGTGAGAGTGGGCATCCTTGTCGTGTTCTGGATCTCAACGGGAAGGCTGCAAGCTTTTTCCCATTGAGGATGATATTTGCTGTGTGTCTTTCATAGATATATTTTATGAAGTTCAGGAAGGATCCCTCTATCCCTATACTTGCAAGCGTTTGAATCAGAAATGGATGCTGTATTTTGTCAAATGCTTTTTCTGCATCAATTGAGAGGACCATGGTGTTCTTCTCTCTTCTCTTATTGATTTATTCTATCACATTGATTGATTTGCGAATTTGAACCAACTTGTAACCCAGGGATGTATCCCACCTGGTCATGGTGGATAATCATTTTAATATGCTGCTGGATCCTGTTTGCTAGGATCTTGTTGAGAATCTTAGCATCCATATTGATCAGTGATATTGGTCAGAAATTCTCCTTTTTGGTGGGGTTTTTGCCTGGTTTCGGGATCAGGTAATTCTGGCTGCATAAAAAGAATGTGGAAGTTTTCCTTCTGCTTCAATTTTTTGAAACAGCTTTAGTTGAATTGATGTTATTTCTTCTTTGAAAGTTTGGTAGAATTCCACAGGGAATCCATCAGGTCCTGGGCTCTTGTTTTTTGGGAGGTTTTTGATTACTGCTTCAATCTCATTACTAGATATCGTTCTATTCAGGTTGTCACATTTTTCCTGATTCAATTTTGGGAGTTTATAGTTTTGAGGAATGCATCCATTTCATCTAGGTTGCTTAGCTTTTTGGCATATAATGTTGGTAATAATTTCTGATGATTTTTTCTATTTCCATGGTGTTCGTTGTGATCTCTCCCTTTTCATTCATAATTTTATTGATTTAGGCTTTCTCTCTTTTCTTTGGGATCATTGTGGCCAATGGTTTATCTATCTTATTGATTCTTTCAAAAAAAAAAAAGCTTCTAGTTTCATTGACACGTTCTACGGTATCTCTGGTGTCTACCTCATTGATCTCTGCTCTAATCTTGATTATTTCCCTTCTTGCATGTGGAGTTGGTTTGATTTGATGTTGATTCTACAGTTCTTTAAGGTGTATTCTGGATTTTTCAATTTTTTGGGGGGAGGCTTGGATGGCTATGTATTTCCCCCTTATAACTGCCTTTGCTGTATCCCATAGGTTTTAGACTGAAGTGTCTTCATTCTCATTGGTTTCCATGAATTGTTTAAGTTCATCTTTGATCTCCTGGTTGATCCAAGCATTCTTAAGCAAGGTGGTGTTTAGCTTCCAGCTATTTGAGTTCCTTCCGAACTTTTCCTTGTGACTGAGTTCCAGTTTCAAAGCATTGTGATCTGAGAATATGCAGGGAATAATATCAGTCTTTTGGTATCAATTGAGTCCTGCTTTGTGACCCAGTATGTGGTCTATTCTAGAGAAGGTTCCATGTGCACTTGAGAAGAATGTGTATTCTGTTGTTTTAGTGTGGAATGTTCTATATATGTCTATGAGGTCCATCTGGTCCAATGTTTCATTCAATGCTCTTATTTCTTTATTAATTTTCTGCTTCGATGACCTGTCTATTTCTGAGAGATTTGTATTAAGATCTCCTACTATTATTGTATTCATATCAATATGACTTTTTATCTTGATTAATAGTTTTCTTATGTAATTGGCTGCTCCCATATTGGGGGCATAGATATTTACAATTGTTAGATCATCGTCCTGGATAGTCCCTTTAAAAATTATGTAGTGTCCTTCTGTATCTCTGACTACAGTCTTTAGTTTAAAATCTAATTTATCTGATATGAGAATCGGTACACTGGCCTTCTTATGAGGCCCATTTTCATGAAAGGTGCTTCTCCATCCATTCACTTTCAGTCTGGGTGTATCCTTGGGTTCAAAATGGGTCTCTTGTAGACAACATATGGATGGGTCCTGTCGTTTTATACAATCTGCAACCCTGTTTCATTTTATGGGCACATTTAGGCCATTCACATTGAGAATGATTATTGAGAGATAGGTTTTGACTGACATCGTGTTACCTTTGAAGTCTTTCTGTCTGTGGATTGTTTCTATATTTCTGTTCAATGATATTCTTAGGGTTTTTTCTCTTTTATAGGACCCCCCCCCCCTTACTATTTCCTGCAGTGTCAGCTGGTGGTTGCATTGTCTTTTAAGCCTTGCCGGTCTTGGAAACTCTTGATCTCTCCATCTATTTTGAATGTCAGTCTTGCTGGATAGAGTATTCTTGGTTGCATGTTCTTGTCATGTAGTACTCCGAATATATTTTGCCAGCCCTTCCTGGCTTGCCAGGTCTCTGTCGACAGGTCTCACATTATTCTAATGGGCTTACCTCTGTATGTAAGGAGCTTCTTTGTCCTAACTGCTTTTAATAGTCTGTCTTAAAACATAATTCCTCATTGTAACTATAAGGTGTCATGAGGACTTTCGGAAATCTAAAATCTTGGGGAGAAATCTCTCTACCTCTAGTACATGAACATTGTTTCCATCCGTGAGATTGGGAAAATTTTCATAGACAACTTCTTCCAGTATATCTTCTAGACTTCTTTCTTTTTCCTCCCCTTCAGGGATTCCAATAATTCTGACGCTGGAACATTTCATGGCATCATTTATTTCCCTGATTCTGTTTTCCTGGCTTCTGAGCTGTTTGTTCCAGGCTTCCTCCTGATCCTTTCTCTCTATCTGTTTGTCCTCCAGATCACTAATTCTATCTTCTATCCCAGTTACCCTAGCTTTTAGAGAATTTAGATTAGATTGGAACTCATTGAGAGCATTTTGAACATCGTCCCTGGTGGCTTTCAGTTCTGCCCTAACATTGTGAACATCATCCCTGGTGGCTTTCAGTTCTGCCCTAATCAATTCTGTTTGGTCATCCATGGCTTTCTCCAACCTAGCTATTGCCTCGATAATTGTTAGTCTGAATTCCTTTTCCTACATATTGTCTATGTCGATAGCCATTAGCTCTGTTGCAGAAGGTCCATCCTCTGTATTTTTCTTCTGTTGGGTATTCCTTCTCCTAGTCATTTTGGTAAGAGTTGACTGAACAGATGCAACTGGATGTATTTTTTTTAATATTGTTCCTTTTTTTTAGATATTTTATTTATTTGACAGAGAGAAATCATAACTAGGCAGAGAGGCAGGCAGAGAGAGAGGAGGAAGCAGGCTCCCCCAGAGCAGAGAGCCCGATGTGAGTCAATCCCAGGACCCTGGGATCATGACCTGAGCCAAAGGCAGAGGTTTTAACTGAGCCACCCAGGCGCCCCTAACTGGATGTATTGTTTGTGGTGCAGTCAAGGTGCACCCTGGAACGCTTCTGTACAATCAGGTTTCCCCCGCCAAAGGCAGAGGTTTTAACTGAGCCACCCAGGCGCCCCTAACTGGATTTATTGTTTGTGGTGCAGTCAAGGTGCACCCTGGAACGCTTCTGTACAATCAGGTTTCCCCTCCCAAATGAGAGAAAAAAGAAAAGAAAAAGAAATAGAGAAGAAGAAAGAAAAAAAAAAGGAAAAGGAAAAAAAATAGAGAGAGAGAGACAGGAAAAAAGGGGAAGATAAGAGAGAAGGCTCAGCCCAAATGGGCCCCAAGGTAATATTTATGAAGTATACAAACAAAACAGACAAACAAAAAGACTGAAAAAAGTATATGACGAGAAAAAAAATGTATACATATAAGCAAAAAAGGGAAGATCCTCATCAGAAAGAAACCCAAGTATAAGATTTATATAATATCAGGACAAACACAAATTCACAGAAACACTGGCAGAAGGAAAAATTGGGAGAGTGGTTATAAATTCTCAGTGTGGGCGAGGAAGGTTATTTTGATTCTTCCTGGATGTGTCTTAATGTTTTTGTTAAGGGACTCAACTTTCCTAAGTTACAGGGGGATTAGAAACTGGTTTGCCTATAGGGGTAACATTGTTTGGTGAAAGGGGACTACCTTGAAGTTTAACTCTATATGTATATTAGAAAATAAAAATTAAAAAAGAATAAACTAGACTAAACTAAGTTAAAATAAAAAATATTTTTAAATAGAAAAGCAAAAGAAAAACACAGGTGTATGTATCAAAAAGTTCAGGTTAGAAGGTTATTAAGGAATTTGATGTACTGGACATCTCAGTGTGATGGTAAATAGGTTAAAAAATTATCTGTATGTATTAAAATAAAGGAGCCAGAATATTGGTAAAGAGTTAAAAATAAAAGTTGTATTTATGAAGTAGTGGTGGTTGTTATCTTGTAGTCTTCTTTTTTTTTTTTCTTCCTTCCTGGTTGGTTTTCTGGGGGAGGGGCCTGCCACGTGGGTTTTCAGACAATGATGTTCTCTGAGTTAGGTCCTCCTGCCCCCCTCAAGGGGGTGGTCTCTGAGGAAACTGTTTTTTTCAGGCTTTTGTTCCCTGAAGGTTTGTATGCTCTTTCATCTGTTTTCTCTCACCTTGACAGCTTTTGATGGTCTTTGGAGTTTTAGAGGAGAGCAAACTGCACCCCAACCTCCCTCTCGGAGAGAAGCCTCAAAATGCTCTGCAGAGCTGCTGGCAGAGTAGGTTCTGAGTCACGGTCACTGGGGATTCAGGAGCTCCTTGTTGTACCCAATACCAGGGCAGTGGCGGCTGTCTAGGCAGCTCCAGACCGCCAGAGAGGTTCCAAGCAGATATCACACAGTGAGATTTTCCCACTGTCCCGGTCTGGGAATGTCTGGTTTTTCAGAAGGCCAGATCTCCAGGCTAGCACCTATGAACATCTCTCCCAAGGGAGGGTGTGAGAAGCGCGTGTTTCAGGATTGCTAGGGATTGCCTTCTGGCCAGGTTCCCAGCTCCTCCTGGGAGGTGGACGCCACTCATTCTTGGGCACACTGTTGGCTCGGGAGTGCTGGCGGCTCAGGGACTGAGACCTGATTTCACCGCCACACTCTCTCTGGCTCAGCCAGGGGAGGCTGTCCTGAGTCCGGGGACTTAGGTCCCTGTTGCTAACCACCCCGATTCCCATTATTTCCCCCCGTGATCCTTTGCTCTTTGGTTTTTTAATGCTTTCAACCAGACTCCATGTTAATGCTGGTCCCCAGATGCAGGGCACTCTCGTATTGGGGTATTACTTTCCAATCGGTCACCTCTGGTGACTCCCTCCCCCTTTTGTTTGTCTTCCATATCAGTCCGATGTTCCCACTCTGCTTTACCTGCCACTGGCGTCTTCTGCTCCTGTAGAGATCCAGACATGTATAATTCTGATCTCAGGCTGATTTCATGGGTGGTCGGAGTTCTTGGTAGGTAATCAGCTCACTTTAGGGTACAGGTTGAAACGGCACCTCCTCCTACTTTCCCGCCATCTTGACTCTGATTTTCCAGTTACTTAAGGTGTAAAGAGAGGAGATGTATTCTGGTTTTTCAATTTTTTTAAGTGAGGCTTGGATGGCTATGTATTTCCCCCTTATGACTCTCTTTGCCTTATCCCATAGGTTTTGGACAAATGCATCTTCATTCTCATCAGCCACAAACATTTGTTTCATTCCCCATATTGGGGCGATTTTCATCCATAATTTGTTCAGCTATATCTTCTAGTCTTCTCTTTTTCTCCCAATAATTCTGACACTGGATTGTTTCATGGCATCATTTATTTCCCTAATTCTGTTTTCAAGGCTTCTAAGGTGTTTGTTCCAGGCATCCTTCTGATCCTTCTTCTCAATCAATTTGTCCTCTAGATCATTAATTCTCTCTTCGACTTCAGTTACCTTGGCCGTTAGAGTATTTAGATTAGATTGATTAGATTGGATCTCTTTTATATCATTTTTAACTCTGCCAGATCAGCTCTCACTTCTGCCCTTAGAGATTCTATGTTGTCACTAATGGTTTTCTCAATCTAGCCATTGCCTGGATAATCGTTATCCTAAATTCCCTTTCTGACATACTACATATGTCCATATCCAGTAGTTCTGTGGGAGAGAGCACAGTCTGAATTTTTCCTCTACTGGCTGTTCCTCTTCCTAGTCATTTTGGTGAGAGGTGGTTGAGGAGATGTATAGCTGAATATATCAACCATGATCCAGGCAAGGTGCATCTAGAAGTTTATTATATTGTTTTCCCCTGATATTGGGGTTTTAAAGTTTTATGGAGACCCTGTGGTGGTTGTCTTCTTGGCCTTTTGCTTTGTCTTCTGGGAGGGGCCTGATGCACTGTTCTCCCATCAGTCTTGCTTGGGTTGAGTCATCTACAGGTTATTAAGGGTCTGGGCTCTGTGGAAACTGGTTTTTCATGCTTTGTTCTCTGGGTTTTTGTTTTTTTTTTATTCTTTGGCAGCTTTTAGAGACTTTTCAGAGGGTCAGAGCAAAGAAAGAATCTGTCTGCACCCAGACCTCTTCCTCGGAGAGAAGCCTCAGACTCTTCCCCTCTGGGTGGTCCAGAACACATGGACTCCCCTCTACAAACTCCATTGAACAGCACAACCTCCCACAGGTGGTGCGCCCCCCCCCCCAGCCACTGCCCCAGTGGTCACTCAAGGCCCTCACTTGTCTCTACATTCTTGTGCCACTACAACCATGAACTATATTTGTCCAGGGAGCCCACTTCTATTTACTGCTTTTGCTGGGACTACTGTCTGGAGTCCAGGCCCATGCTGGGTGCACTCAGACCCAGTGGTGGTGCAGGATACAAAAGGCTGCCCCCATTGATTCCAATCAGAGATCACGCTGGGCTCTCTCGGGCATGGACTGAGAGTGTTCAGACCCCACTGCCAGTTGCAGAAGGCTGTGGTCCTAGCTATATTCATCTTTTAAGTCAATTGATTTTGCAAAGATTACACCATCCTTAAAGAGTATACTTACTGTGATAAGGATTGAGTATTGTATGTAACTGTTGTATCACTATATTCTACTCCTGAAACTTATATTACATTGTATGTTAACTAACTGGAATTTAACTGAAAATTTAAAAAATAATAATAATAATAAAGTTCCTGTTGGTAAGCCATGCTGAGTGCAAGAACTTCTAAAATTGGGCCCCTCTGGTTTTCAATGAATTCAATGGAGATTTGACTTCCCAAGTCCAGTTCCTCTGTGCCTGGGGTGCCTGGTGTAGCAGTCTATTCATCTCCCTTTTTCATGCCTATGGCACTCCTCCCTCCAATGTACCATCCACTGGGGTCTTTGGGCTTTTTCATCTCCATGTTTTCTGTCCTCTTCTCTACACTTAGCTGTGGAGAATCTGTTCTGTCAGTCTTTGAGCAGTTTTCTGAGTTATTTATACTGACTTCGGTGTTGTCTAGTTGTATTCATGGGACAAGGTCAGCATTGGGCCCTTTTACTCTGTCGTCTTCCCCAGAAGTCTCCCTCTAAGATTCTTATATCTTGCTCTTCTAGACTCTTTCTGTCTGGGAGTCATAGAGACCCTCAGAGTCATAGGCCCACTCTGAATAGGATGAAAGAGAAGTGAGTTCTTTTGTTAGTGTACCACATACCTAGGAAGACTGGATTCTTAGCCACACATACTTTGAGGTGTAAGTGGACTGTCCACTTACACCTCAAATAAATGACAGGCTGAGAAAGATCTTTATGGTCTTAAGCTATGTTGACTTGGGGGATTGATGATATAGGTAAATGCAAACTATTCCTCTTACCAACTCCAAAGTGTCCAGACTTTTTTGTTTGCTTCAACAGAGAGTTGCAATTTCTCCTCTGGAAGCCTGGACTTCCACAAAAACTGAATTTTTCATGGGTGACTGCCCAAGTCAGTGTTTCCAGGAATTCCCAGGCTCAAGTGGAGAAAACCTCATACAGTTTACTGGTCATTACAGAATCCATAGTTGGGTTTGAGGTCTGTCTGCATATTACCTGACCCACTGGTGGGTAAAACTTCCCAGATCATTTAAGATATAGTGCTTCCTCAAAGAGAATTTTGCCTGTGGATGGATGCCAAAATTTTATTGTTGATGGGGAAAATTTAAAGAAATCTATTATGCAGCCATCATGCTAATACTACTCCTGCAATCACTATTCCTTCTTGCTATACAGAACATATGTTGTTTAATTTGATTTTTTTTTTAATTTTATTATGTTTCTATTTTAAATATCAATGTATTTTATTCAGGAATTGGTTTTGAACTATATTTAAAGACTTTCAGGTCTTTTGTACGTGTTACACATTTCCTAGAACAATTAATAACCTATTAAACAGTCCTATATGTACTTGTGCTATGCTTGTCTAAAATAAAATTTGGTTCTTCCATCTTATCCTTAAGTACCAAAAGTTCATGTTTTGTTTTGTTTTGTTTTTAAGATTTTATTTATTTATTTGACAGACAGATATCACAAGTAGGCAGAGAGGCAGGCAAGGTGGGGGGAGCAGGCTCCCTGCTGAGTGGAGAACCCATTGAGGGGCTCAGTCCCAGGACCCTGAGATCACGACCTGAGCTAAAGGCAGAGATTTAAGCCACTGAGTCACACAGGCGCCCCCAAAAGTTCATTATTATAAATTGTTTTCTCTTATGTAAATATTTATTTGGGTTTTTCAATCTCCATAGACTATTTTTAGCTAATAACGTGCACAAAAAATTTAAGACTGAAAAAGTATAATGTTTTTATTCTTTCTGATTTTCTTTCATCTCTATGTCTCCAGCGACTAGCACATGGATGGGCACAGAACAGACACAAAACATTTGTGAAGTCAATAAGTAAACTAATGACTTCTTAAATTTTAAACATATATAATCAACAAGTGACTGAAAACAGTTAAAGTGGCAAATCAGTTCATTCGTTGGAAATAAAGGAGTATTTTTGTCATCATTCTTTAGGTTTTTGCAACATTTTGGACTAGAAGCTAATTACCTATAAGAATAGATCCTCCAGGGACCTCCAAGAAACCCCATTCCATCTATATTCCTTTTACTCTATCCTTCAATTGAAATAAAATTGGTCACACCTTTTCTTGACATCTCCTAATAACTCCATGATGTTATATACTTAACTGGAGAGATACTTGGAGTGAGGAAGTCTGAGAAAAACTCAGTGAATGGAAGGTAGATGGATACTGGGCAGGCTTATATTTTTCCCATTCAACCAATCACCTGTTTTCCTACACAGGTAAGCTACTTATATTTTGAGGAGGAATGGTTAGAAAATGAAGAAAAAGGAAACTTATGCTCAGATATCTGTAACTTAGTTGAACAAGCTATATTTGAAACTGCACAGATTCTTAGTGTGTTCTATACAGCCTCAAAGATCCTGTGTTGTAAATTCATTATAATAGTTATGATAAAATCACGTAATACAAATTTAATCCTGGTTTTTGACTGTTTTGTTGCAGAGATTTTACTGTACACTAACTCATTCTTCATATCACAGCAGTGTATTTTTAAAACCTTTATATTAGAAGGTATAAAAAGTTAGGTATTGGATTAATTTGTTAAATATTGTTACAACAAACCTTAGAGTTAAATGATTCACATCTTCAGAACTTTTGTGTTAATATGAAACAGGGATTGTCTGAAGGGAGCTACAACCTATTTAGATCTAAAATAAGCATATTTATTAATTAAATCTACTAGGGACAACAGTGAAAATGTCTAATGCTATAATCTTAAAAACAGGAGAGACAGAGAAAATATAGAAAGAAGTGAGAACAAGAGAGAAATATATGTGTTCTGATCAACATTTGGGTAACTTTGGGCCAAAATCATGAAAATGAAATGTGTGCTTCTCACTCAAAACTGAATCCTCAATTACTCTGCTACCATTAAAGTTTATAGAAAGTATAGGTTGCAAAATCATCTATGTGATTCAGTGAGGAAATAATATTTCTGTAACATTCTCTGAAAATTTAATAACATATTAGTAATAATTTTTACTGTTTTTATATTTACAAAATGAAACTGATTTAAGGTTAGATATATAAAATGAAAAACTAAAATAGGTAGACAAATGTATACATAAAGGTTTATATGAACAAAGACAATGAAAAAAGTGCCACAGAAAGTAAATTAGACTTTCAAAAAGAAAAAAAAAAGAACTTTAGAAGAAAAAACGTCATAAACCATACTAAAATATTTTTTTAATTAGAGAATTTATCTGGTTATATGACATATCAAAAGCTAAAGGTCAGTAATATATAAATCTCTTACATATTTAGCAGAAAAATATAAACATCCCAAGTTTGAAAAATGGAACAAACATTTTTACAAAGAAACAATTACAGAAAGAAATAAATAGTAATACAAATGCAAATTAAGTTGAGATTAGATCCCCACATATTTTTTTGGCTGAATTATAGACCAGAAAAATGGATGATGTTGTGATGAAAGTTATAAGACCAGAAATGCTGACTGACATGTAAGGGTAGCTCTTTCATAGGTAGCTACAATGTATAATTCTGAAATAAATAGTATTTTCTTAATAAAAATAATTCACCGTATAGAATCTGGGGATTATTTTACATAGATATTTTTCTCAGCCTTGTTTTGGGTTAGTAAAAATTTCAAGGAATAATGTATTTAAAATAACATAAAATTATTATGGGAATTATTTTAGTATGGTAAAATAATAGGGATATTTAAATAATGTTCATACGAATTATATTTTTAACTATTAAAAAATGAGAATATGTATACAACTATAAGATTTAGGGAAATATAAAACTATACATAGCATAATTTTATTATATATCTGATATATTTTATATATCTATCTGAGTGCATTATTTATTGATATATATTATAAAAATAGATGAAATTTTCATAGTAAATATCATATTCATAAATGTATTTTTAAAAGATTTTATTTATTTATTTGACAGACAGAGATCACAAGTAGGCAGAGAGGCAGGCAGAGAGAGAGGGGGAAGCAGGGTCCCCGCTGAGCAGAGAGCCCAACACGGGGCTCAATCCCAGGTCCCTGAGATCATGATCTGAGCTGAAGGCAGAGGCTCAACCCCCTGAGCCACCCAGGTGCTCTGTAAATATCATATTCAACATTGGGATTGGATATGCCTCTATTCTTCTTTTGTCCCATATGTGTTAAATTACCTGTAGTGTTCATAATAAACTGTGAAATGAAAATTATATTTTTAAATAATTCAAATTAAATATAACAGAAAAGCACATAATATCATTGGCTTGAATTTGTTTTTTTCATAATGAAAAACTGAACCCATGATGTAGTTTCAAAAGAAAAGCCAGATGAACAATGTGAACATTCTTCTCCAAATGTCACAATTTAATATAGTATTGCATTCTGAGCCAGGTGAAGATAAGTCCATGAAAATAATTCTTAACAGTAAGAAAACTATAGAAAAAAAAAACACTAATAGAACAGAATGGACATTTTATGGTTAAATCAGAATGTCCTCCTACACTGAAAAAAAATATTGGATCAGTTAATTCATGATGATAGAATAGAAAAGCTGAATTTAGCTGACATATCCAGCCACATCCCATATAGACAGCTCTGTGTTTCCCAGGCAGCTGAACTTCTTGGAACTTGCATATTTCCTCAGGCATCAGACTTTTTGCTTTTCTTTTTCCCTCATGTAAAATAATCCTCCTCTGCTTCTTACATCCTCCATTGTTACCCTCAATTGCAGCACACTATTATTTTTTAGAATTTATCATTGAAATAACTAAATCCTCATGATTTACTTGCTTATGTCTTCACTGCTGCCTCTCTTGCCCACAAGCTTTGGAGTATTATATAAACATAGATTCAATTTCTATTGTTCAAATTATATTCCATATCATAGCACAGTGCCTGCATGGCATTGAATATACAACTATGAGGCTGCTTCTGAATAAAATCAGGAGCCTGTAATATTCTCCATATTCCTGCATTGTTTAGCTACATGTAAAATTTAATTTTCACAATCTAATAACTCCGTTTTCTTCATTTGACATTTTTTTTGTATTCTGTGTGTCTCACATTTTTGTATCCTCTGACCTATGGGAGACAGAAAATTAATATCCAGGACAGTGTCCCCAAAATCAGTATCCTACCTTAGTATTTCATAGCTAACAACTCTGTACTCTCTTTGCTCTCTGCACATGAAGTAAATATTTAAAATAATCTTATATTTCATAATTTTGTTAATATAATTTATTTCTCTTTTACAACTATTGTTTATGATTGAAATGTATTTAGTCTGATTGATGACTGAATAGAACAATAATGACTTGTGAGGCAAAAATTATATAGCATATGTAATGCTTTCTTTTCACTACTTTAATCATGTTTAGCATTTTGTGCTTTAAAGTAGAAGGCAGTAATATACTGTCATTTCTATAATTTGTACCCTAATCTATTCATGTGAGAATTATTATAGCTATTTCTTAGATGAGAATATTGACTGAAGATTTTTAACTTATTTGCCTAAAGAAATTTGAATTGCTTAAGATAAAACTTTAGTTAACACCATGCATTCAACATAGATTTTCTTCCCTTAAAAATTGGTATCTCTCTTATGGTAAGGTGGTTCTTCAGACACTCAGAGAATAAAGGTTAAGGTCTCATTGTTTAGAGTCTACACTGATAACAGAAAGATCTTGTTTCTGAGATAATATCCATCTCCTGTGTTTCTCTAAATATCACTGAACAATACAAAGAATTTCACAATACACAGGGCACTGCCTATTTGAAAAATAAAACTTTGTTTTCAACATGTCATCCCAAATATTTTAGAGAGCTACTACATGTATAGCTGAAAAGACAATCTAGAAGAAACAGGCACATAATCTAAAGCCATTGTGTCAGAGTGTCTGTGGAGAATGTTGTGATTTCAGATTTAGAGATAAATCTCCAGGGTAATATCTTATTTATACCTCTTTTGTGTACAAAGAACAGCCTATAGAAGAGAAGTTGTATGTTACTTGTCTAGCATAAGAGAAAACACACATATGTCTCCTGTCCTAAGATCCCCTGGAAAAGTAATAATGCTTGGTTTCTCTAAAAAAAAAAGACAGAATGGGTTTCAAAAATCAACTAATGAAATTTTGTTAAAATTATATTCAAATTCCAATGCCAAAAGCACCAATGATGACTAACAGGAGTTTCCCAATGGGCTTCATTCTTCTTGGGTTCTCTGAATGGCCTCATCTAGAAATGGTTCTTTTCTGGATTGTGATCATCTTGTACACCATGATCGTCCTCTCCAACTCAACCATTATCTTGCTTTCTTGTGTGGACCCTCATCTATACACCCCCATGTATTTCTTTCTTAGCAATCTTTCCTTCTTGGATCTCTGTTTTACAACAACTACTGTACCCCATATGTTGTCCAACTTGTGGGGGCCAGGAAAGATCATCACCTACACAGGCTGTGTCATCCAACTCTGTATGTTGCTCTGTGTTGGTGCCACAGAATGTGTCATGTTGGTGGTGATGGCCTTTGACCGCTATACTGCTATCTGCCAGCCCCTGCACTATACAATCATCATGCATCATCAGTTCTGTTGGAACTGGTGCTTGTAGCCTGGCTGTCTGCCCTGATAGAATCTGTTACCCAAATTCCTGTCACACTTCAGCTTCCCTTCTGTACCCACCACCACCTAGATGACTTTCTGTGTGAAGTTCCAGCTCTCATACACTTGACGTGTGGAGACACATTTGCCAGTGAGTGGCAGATGAGAGTATCTGCTTTTCTTTTCACCATCGTGCCACTGGGACTGATCCTGACTTCTTATGGTTACATAGCTCAAGCTTTAGGTAAAATCCAGTCCATGGATGGAAGGCAGAAAGCCGTTGCCACCTGCTCCTCTCACATCATTGTAGTCTTCATGTTTTATGGAACTGTGGCACCAGTGTATACATACCCTAAGAACCACTTTGCTTCAAAATACAGCAAATTCTTTACTTTCATCTACACTGTGGTCACACCACTATTAAACCCTCTCATCTATTCCCTAAGGAACACAGATGTAAAGGATGCACTGTTACAACTGCTGAGAAGAGGATCACAATAAGAAAAAAGTAAAAAAATGATATTTGAACCAGAAAGGAAGTTGAAAATCATGACATTCACACATTGTCCATAAGAGAGAATCTTTGAATCATCATTTTAAAAGTGGAATTTAGTTTCAAAGGCAATAATTTATTACTTCACTTTTATTTCTATGATTTTACATGTCATTTTATTAAGGCAATATATCTGTATAAATGCAATGCCAGTTTTTGACACCTGATAGGTGGTAGATATATATTTTCCAATTGAGGAATACTGTTGCAGAGTTGACTTTTCAAGAAAATATGTTAATATTTATTAAGCAACATAAGCACCATGAACTTGACTGTTTTGACTCAGAAAAGCAACAAATTATAAATTATATGTTACTTTCGTTTTAATTATTTACTTTTTAAAAGAACTGTATAGGGGAGACTGGGTGGCTCAGTCAATTAAATATCTCACTCTTGGTTTTGGCTCAAGTCAGGATCTCATGGATCCTGAGATTGAGCCCTACTTCAGGGTCCATCCTCAGCAGGGAGTCTCCTTGAAGATTCTCTCCCTCCACCCCTGTTTATTCTCTCTCTCTTTCTCAAAAAATAAAACTGTTAAAAAATAAAAATAATAAAAATAAAAAATAACCATGTATTGTGGGTTTTTTCATGCAAACCTGAAGAAAGGGGAAATTATCCCAGAGTTTCCCTAGATCCTCATGCATGTATAGTCTTTCCTTTTTCATCTGAATATAATAAAAATTTGAGTATAGAGAAGAAATGCTACCTGCATAATCTATGCTATATTCTTCCTTTATTTAAAATTTTAGGAGATGATGCCATGACAGTGAAGTGCCTCTGTGTTATTCAAACAGTAAAGATGTACTCATATCATGATCACATATATCTCTAAATTAAATCCAAACTTAACTTAGCCTCCATTTCATTACAAATAAGATACATATTTGCCAAATCTACCTTTCTATACATAAATTAAAGAACAATTTAAAATAAGTATTAAAAAATTATGTGCTTCATCTGTTTTCTGTGTTTTCTTGTTATAAAATTAAACAATCATAACTATGCCTAATCCAAGTGAATTTTTCTTTTTTTTTTAAAGATTTTATTTATTTATTTGACAGAGAGAGAGATCACAAGTAGGCAGAGAGGCAGGCAGAGAGAGAGGAGGAAGCAGGCTCCCCGCGGAGCAGAGATCCCGATGCGGGGCTCAATACCAGGACCCTGAGATCATGACCCGAGCCGAAGGCAGTGGCCCAATCCACTGAGCCACCCAGGCGCCCCCCAAGTGATTTTTTCTTAATGGAACTGTGATATTAAAAGGTGGTTCTAGCAATTCAATACTATATCTTGATCTGGAAGTTTCTTTCCTTTTTTCTGAAATGTTCTGTGCTGTTGTGTTGTTAGAAATACCATTTATGACGTGTACCTACAAGACACTGTAACATATAACTCTCCTTTGATTTATGGCAGAATTTTAGGGTAGTTGTCAAATTTTATTACAAGAATTAGTTAAGTAGAAATAAATAAAATTTTTTTAAAAAAATAATTAGTTAAGTAGGAGGTCTGGAAGTGGCACTAATGGAAAAATAGAGGAAAAAAACACATATCTTAGAGTGTGTGGCAAAAATTAATGCTATTCAGAAGAGACTCTTATAACTCTTATAATCAGTAAAGCTAAGAGAATATCAAGGTAACAACAACAGATTGTCAGTGCCTCAACAAACAACATGGGTTTATTTCATTCACTTTCAGAGTCCAGTGTGGGAACATATAACTCTCTGGGGCAGTGAACTGTGCTTGTCGGCTTAATACTCTAAGATACTTTTTTTTTTTAAAGATGTTTCCATATACAATCCCAGGACAAGATAGGGCTGTAGGTCCAATCCCACAAAACTAGATGTTTCCTCTTCTAGAAATTACACATACTTCTTCCCTCATGTTGCAGCAAGTTGCAGCAAGGCAGATGGCCATATAAAATTTCAAGTGATCAGAGTCTTAAGATTTTCCTGTATCTCCAAAAGTGGAAAAGAGAGGGGGTGGGGAATACTGAAACGCCTATCACATGTACAATAGGTAAAAAAGGACTCAGCTAAATATGTTTCCCAGAGACAGAAATAGAGAATCAAGTTTATTTGTTAAGCTATAGAAATAGGATATTCTTTTTCAAACTAGTTGTATAAATTGGGTATTTTTGGAAAACTTAAAGGAAAATTGAGAGAAGGAAGAATTGTAGAAATGACTGCTTGTTTCACTGTTTAGTTGCCTGATGAAGCATGTGTTTATGCTTTCTGTTTCTCTTCTAATTTCATTATTTCTTACTCTCTTTTTGTATCCCCCAAAATAGTTAAGAGTTTTTAAGAGTTTTAAGAGCTTTTTTCTTTATTATATGTTCCATGTCCTTCCATTTAAAATATTTCTTTCCTTATGAGTAGATCACACATTGTCAAGCCTATTTACTGTACTGAATAAAGCTGTTGAAATAAATTTGATCACTGTCTCATACTCAGTCAATATTAATAAGCATGAACATAGGAGTCAAGATGGTGGGGAAGTAGGAGGAGCCGCCGTTTCAACCTGTACCCTAAAGTGAGCTCATTACCTACCAAAGAACTCCGATCACCCATGAAATCAGTCTGGGATCAGAATTATATACGTCTGGATCTCTACAGGAGCAGAAGACGCCAGTGGCAGGTAAAGCAGAGTGGGAACATAGGACTGATATCGGAAGATAAACAAAAAGGGGGAGGGAGCCACCAGAGGCGACCATTGGAAAGTAATACCCCAATACGAGAGTGCCCTATGTCTGGGGACCAACATTAGCTTAGAGTCTGGTTGAAAGCACTCAAAAAAAAAAAAAAGAGCAAAGGATCATGGGGAGATATTGTGGGAATCAGTCGGTTAGGGACAGGGGCTTAAGTCCCAGGACCCAGGACAGCCTCCCCTGGCACTGAGCCAGAGAGAGTGCGGTGGAGAAACCAAGTCTTGGTCCCTGAGCCTCCAGCATGCCTGAGCTGCCAGCACACCCAAGAATGCGTGGGGTCCGGCTCTGTGAGGGGCTGGGAGCCTGGCCAGATGGCATCCCCGAAACGTGCACATTTCACACCCTCCCCTGGGAGAGGTGCACACAGGTTCTATCCCGGAACTCTGGCATCCTGAAAAACCAGGCACTACCAGCATGGGCCAGAGGGAAAATCTGTGTGTGATCACTCCAGATCTGGCGATCTGGAGCTGCCCAGACAGTCACCGCTGCCATGGTATTGGGTACAAGGAGGAGATCCTGCATCCCCAGGGACCGTGACTCAGAACCTACTCTACCAGCAGCTCTGCAGAGCATTCTGAGGCTTCTCCATGAGAGGGAGGTCTGAGTGCAGTTTGCTCTCCTCTAAACCTCCAAAAACCATCAAAAGCTGTCAAGATGAGAGAAAACAGATGAAAGAACATAAAAACCTCCAGAGAACAAAAGCCTGAAAAAAATGGTTTCCTAAGCACCCAACCCCTTGAGTGGGGCGGGAGGACCTAACTCAGGGAACATCATTGTCTGAAAACCCACGTGGCAGGCACCTCCCCCAGAAAACTAACCAGGAAGGAAGAAAAAAAAAAAAGAAGAGGATGACAAGAGAACAACCACTACTACTTCATAAATACAACTTTTATTTTTAACGCTTTACCAATATTCTGGTTCTTTTTTTTTATACATATAGATAATTTTTTAACCTATTTACCATCACAGTACATCAAATTCCTTAATAACTTTCTAACCTGAACTTTTTGTTACATACACCCTTGTTTTTCTTTTGCTTTCCTATTTTTTTTATTTTTTTTTTGAATTTTAATTTAGTTTAGTCTAGTTTCTCCTTTTTAAATTTTTATTTTCTAATATACATATAGAGTTAAACCTCAAGGTAATCCCTTTTCCCCAATCAATGCTACCCCTATAGGTAAACCAATTTTTAATCCCCTTTTATCTTAGGAAAGTTGAGTCCCTTAACAAAAACAACAAGAACATCCAGGAAGAATCAAAATAAACTTCCTCGCCCACACTGAGAATTTATAACCACTCTCCCATCTTTTCCTTCCGCCAGTGTTTCTGTGTATTTGTGATTGTCCTGATAGTATATAAATCTTATACTTGGGGTTCTTTCTGATGAGGTTCTTCCTTTTTTTTCCTTTATATATATATTTTTTTCTCCTGTAATATAATTTTATCAGTCTTTTTGTTTTTCTATTTTTGTTTGTATACTTCAAAAATGTTAACTTGGGGCCCATTTGGGCTGAGCTGTCTCTTTTATCTTCCCCTTTTTTCCTGTCTCTCTCTCTCTCTCTTTTTCTTTTATCTTTTCTTTTCTTTTCTTTTTTTTCTTTTTCTCTTTCTTCTCTATTTCTTTTTCTTTTCTTTTTTCTCTCATTTGGGTGGGGAATCCTGATTGCACAGAAGTGTTCCAGGGTGCACCTTGACTGCACCACAATCAATATATCCATCTGCATCCCTTCAGTCATCTCTTACCAAAATAATTAGGAGGAAGAATGCCAAACAGAAGAAAAATACAGAGGATGGACCTTCTGCAACAGAGCTAATGGCCATTGACATAGACAATATGTCTGAAAATAAATTCAGGCTAACAATTATCCAGGCAATAGCTTCATTGGAGAAAGCCATGGATGACCAAACAGAATTGATTAGGGCAGAACTGAAAGCCACCAGAGATGATGTTCACAATGTTAGGGCAGAACTGAAAGCCACAAAGGATGATGTTCATAATGCTCTCAATGAGTTCCAATCTAATCTAAATTCTCTAAAATATAGGGTAACTGAGACAGAAGGTAGAATTCTTGATCTGGAGGACAAACAGATAAAGAGAAAGGATCAGGAGGAAGCCTGGAACAAATAGCTCAGAAGCCATGAAAATAGAATCAGGGAAATAAATGATGCCATGAAATGTTCCAAGGTCAGAATTATTGGAATCCCTGAAGGGGAGGAAAAAGAAAGAAGTCTAGAAGATATAGTGGAAGAAGTTGCCTATGAAAATTTTCCCAACCTCACTGAATGGAAACAATGTTCATGTACTAGAGGGAGAGTGGTTTCCCCCCAAGATTCTAGATTCTCGAAAGACATCACAACACCTGATAGTTAGAATGAAGAATTATGCTTCTAGACAGACCCTCTTAAAAGCAACTAGGACAAAGAAGCTCCTTACATACAGAAGGAAAGTCATTAGAATAACGTCAGACCTGTCGACAGAGATCTGGCAAGCCAGGAAGGGATGGCAAAATATATTCAGAGTATTAAATGAGAAGAACGTGCAGCCAAGAATACTTTATCCAAGACTGACATTCAAAATGTATGGAGAGATAAAGTGTTTTCAAGACTGGCAAGACTTAAAAGACTATGCAAAAACCAGCTGACACTCAGGAAATATTAAGGGGGGGTCCAATAAATGAGAAAAAAATCCTAAGAATATCATTGAACAGAAATATAGAGACAAAATACAGACAGAAAGACTTCAAAGGTAACACGATGCCAATCAAAACCTATCTATCAATAATCACTCTCAATGTGAACAGCCTAAATTTGCACATAAAATGACACAGGGTTGCAGATTGGATAAAATGACAGGACCCATCCATATTTTGTCTACAAGAGATCCATTTTGAACCTAAGGATACACCCAGACTGAAAGTGAAGGGATGGAGAAGCATCTTTCATGCCAATGGGCCTCAAAAGAAGGTCGGGATAGCGAATCTTATATCAGATAAATTAGATTTTAAACTAAAGACTGTAGTCAGAGATACAGAAGGACACTATGTAATTCTTAAAGGGACTATCCACCAAGATAATCTAACAATTATAAATATCTATGCCCCCAATATGGGAGCACACAATTACATAAGAAAACTATTAATCAAGATAAAGAGTCATATTGATATGAATACAATGATAGTAGGAGATGTTAATACACATCCCTCAGTAATAGACAGATCATCATAGCAGAAAATTAATAAAGAAATAAGAGCATTGAATGAAGCATTGGACCAGATGGACCTCATAGACATATATACAGAACATTCCCTAAAACAACAGAATACTCATTCTTCTCAAGTGCACATGGAACCTTCTCCAGAATAGACCACATACTATGTCGCAAAGCAGGACTCAACAGATACCAAAAGACTGACATTAATTCCTGCATATTCTCAGATCACAATGCTTTGAAACTGGAACTCAATCATAAGGAAAAGTTCAGAGGGAGTTCAAACACCTGGAAGCTAAAGACCACCTTGCTTAAGAATGATTGGATCAACCAGGAGTTCAAAGATGAACTTAAACAATTCATGGAAACCAATGAGAATGAAGACACTTCGGTCCAAAACCTATGGGATACAGCAAAGGCGGTTCTAAGGGGGAAATACATACCCATCCAAGCCTCCCACTAAAAAAAAATTGAAAAATCCAGAATACACCAGCTGTCTCTACACCTTAAAGAACTGGAGAATCAACAACAAATCAAACCAACTCCACCTGCAAGAAGGCATATAATCAACATTAGAACAGAGATCAATGAGGTAGACACCAGAGATACAGTAGAACGTATCAAAGAAACGAGAAGGTGGTTTTTTGAAAGAATCAATAAGATCGATAAACCATTGGCCACACTAATCCAAAAGAAAAGAGAGAAAGCCCAAATTAATAAAATTATGAATGAAAAGGGAGAGATCACAACTAGCACCAAGGAAGTAGAAACAATCATCCGAAATTATTACCAGCAGTTATATGCCAATAAGCTAAGCAACCTAGATGAAATGGATGCATTCCTGGAAAACTATAAAATCCCAAAATTGAATGAGGAAGAAATGGACAACCTGAATAGACCGATATCTAGTAATGAAATTGAAGCAGTGATCAAAAACCTCCCAAAAAACAAGAGCCCAGGACCTGATGGATTCCCTGGGGAATTCTACCAAACTTTCAAAGAAGAAATAACACCCATTCTCCTGAAGCTGTTCCAAAAAATTGAAGCAGAAGGAAAACTTCCAGATCTTTTTATGAAGGCAGCATTATTCTGATCCCCATACCAGGCAAAGACCCTACCAAAAAGGGGAATTTCAGACCAATATCACTGATGAATATGGATGCAAAGATTCTCAAGAAGATCCTAGCAAACAGGATCCAGCAGCACATTCAAAAGATTATCCACCATGACCAGGTGGGATTCATCCCTGGGTTGCAAAATATGGGCAGAAGATATGAACAGACTCTTTTCCAATGAAAACATACAAATGGCTATCAGACACATGAGAAAATGCTCATCATCACTAGCCATCAAGGAGATTCACATAATAACCACATTGAGATACCACCTTACACCAGTTAGAATGGCCAAAATTAGCAAGACAGGAAACAACGTATGTTGGACAGGTTGTGGAGAAAGGGGAACCCTTCTACACTGTTGGTGGGAATGCAAGTTGGTCCAGTCACTTTCTAGAACAGTGTGGAGATTCCTCAAGAAATTAAAAATAGAGCTTCCCTTTGACCCTGCAATTGCACTTCTTACCTCAAAGATACAGATGTAGTGTAAAGAAGGGCCATCTGTACCCCAATGTTTATAGCAGCAATGACCACGGTCGCCAAACTGTGGAAAGAACCAAGATGCCCTTTCAACGGACGAATGAATAAGGAAGATGTGGTCCATATACACGATGGAGTATTATGCCTCCATCAGAAATGATGAATACCCAGCTTTTGAAGCAACATGGACAGGACTGGAAGAGATTATGCTGAGTGAAATAAGTCAAGCAGAGAGAGTCAAGTATCATATGGTTTCACTTATTTGTGGGGCATTACAAATGACATGGAGCGCATGGTGAGATGGAGAGAAGGAAGTTGAGGGAAACTGGAAGGGGAGGTGAACCGTGAGAGACTATGGACTCTGAAAAAAGAACCTGAGGGTTTTGAAGGGGCGGGGGGTGGGAGGTTGGGAGAATCAGGTGGTGGGTAATAGGGACGGCACATATTGCATGGAGCACTGGGTGTTGTGCAAAAACAATAAATACTGTTATGCTGAAAAAAATAAATAAATAAAAATAAAAAGTAAAAAAAAGAAGATATGCAAGTCAAAACAAAATAAAACAAAGGAAACAAAATTTCACTAATTATCTGTTAAAAATTGCACAGAAGGCACACACATACATTTGTCCAAAGAAGATGTAAACATGACCAATGGACACATGAAAAGATGCTTGACATCATTAATATCAGACAATGCAATTTTAAACCACAATGAGATATGATCTCATACCTGTTAGGCTAAAATTAAATACACAAGAACAAAGCATTTGTGAGGATGTGGAGTAAAAGAAACTCTAATGCACTGTTGATAGGAATGCAAACCAACATAACCACTGTGAAAAACAGTATGGAGAGTAGTCAAAAAATTAAAAATAGATTTCCCATATGGTTCAGTAATTCAACTACTGAGTACTTACACAAAGACATTTTTTTAAAAAACATTAATTTGAAAAGATATATGAACCACTATGGTTTTTGCAACATTATTTACAATAGCTTAATTATAGAAACAACTCAAGTGATTTTCAATAGATGAATGAATAAAGAAGTAGCATATACATATAGTGAAATATTACATGACATAAAAGTGAGATCTAGCAACAATATGGATGGATCTAGATAGTATAATGCTAAGTGAAATAAATCTATCAGAGAAAGGCAAATATGTAATTTACTCATATATGGATTTAAGAAACAAAGAAAAAAGAGGCAAACAAAGAAAGTCTTAAATATAGAGGAGAATGTGGTGATTGCCAGAGGAGAAATGCATGGAGGGTGGGGGGGTATGGCTGAAATAGGTGAAAGGAATTAAGAGTAGACTTATAGTGAAGCGCACTGAGTAATGTATAGAATGGTTGAGAGTGTAGGAAGTGTGAGGGAATGATTTAGGGAAGAAAGGGATCATAGGTTCTGTGGAGGGGAGGAAGGTGTGGTCAAGGAAACAAGGCCAGAGTGAGAGGGGCACACAGGGGAATGCACAAGGAGAAGGTTTCCCTAAAACCGTTGGTTGGAAAAAATAAGAAGGACTAATTTTCATGAATTCTTGCATCCAGTGGGACTTAAAGCCTGGAGTTTTTAAAGGTCAGGGAGATTAGCAGGGAGAGAGTAATGGGGGCTCTGCTCCACTGTTGGGGATAAGGCAGACAAACATTATGGGGACATATAGCATGGAAACAGTGATGTGCAAAATGCCTAGGGCAAAGAGATAATTCACTCTCCCTGGAGGTGACCATTGAGAGGCAGCATTCACAGAGACATCCCTTCAAGAACAAAGGAGCTGGCTGACTGCATTTCCCTCCCCCACCACTCAGCATAAACACAGAGACATCTGCAGGATGCAGTGCAGCACAGATACAGGCTGCCAACCTTGCTTACCCCAAGTCCCACAACCCTGTGCTCTGGAAAACTACCCTTCTCTCTCAAATTTACCTCAGTCCCAGTGTAGTGAGCCCATCCCCTAGAAGAAGAGCAAAAGCTCCTGCCCACACGAGATATCCCAGCGGAAGTATTCTACAAGGATACAAGTCTAGGGAAAGCAGCATCAGGTCTCATTTAACAAACCCAAGAATACCAGTTAAAACTTACCACATTCTGGGGCACCTGGGTGACTCAGTGGGTTAAAGCCTCTGCCTTCGATTCGGGTCATGATCCCAGGGTCCTGGGATCGAGCCCCACATCGGGCTCTCTGCTCCGCAGGGAGCCTGCTTCCTCCTCTCTCTCTGCCTGCCTCTCTGCCTAGTTGTGATTTCTCTCTGTCAAATAAATAAAATATTAAAAAAAAACAACTTACCACAATCTGGCCAAGGACAAACACTGCCTACTGCAGACAAGGAGATCCTCTCAAGATGATTGGCCTGAAGGATGGAGCAGTCAAAGCACAACAGAAGATTGCAAGCAACACACAACACACTCTTTGAAGCACTAGGCCCTGGAGAGTATATGATCTCTTCTTCATAAATCCATTACTCTGAGGAGCAGAAAACATAATGGACTTTGATAACACAGAGAAGATGGCAGAGACTTAGACAAAATGCCGACAGAGGTATTCAACCCAAATAAAAGAACAAGATAGGGTCACAGACAGAGAGCTGAATGAAACAGGTATAGGTAATATACCTGATGGAGAATTTTTTTTTCTTTTTGTTTTGGTTTATTTGTTTATTTACAGCATAACAGTGTTCATTCTTTTGGCATCACACCCAGTGCTCCATGCAGTACGTGCCCTCCCTATTACGCACCACCTGGTTCCTCAACCTCCCACCCCCCCGCCGCTTCAAAACCCTCTGGTTGTTTTTCAGAGTCCATAGTCTCTCATGGTTCATCTCCCCTTCCAGTTTCCCTCAATTCCCTCTCCACTCCATCTCCCCATGTCCTCCATGTTATTTGTTATGCTCCACAAAGAAGTGAGGCCATATGATACTTGACTCTCTCTGCTTGACTTATTTCGCTCAGCATAATCTCTTCCAGTCCCGTCCATGTTGCTACAAAAGTTGGGTATCCATCCTTTCTGATGGAGGCATAATACTCCATTGTGTATATGGACCAAATCTTCCTTATCCATTCGTCTGTTGAAGGGCGTCTTGGTTCTTTCTACAGTATGGCAACTGTAGCCATTGCTGCAATAAACATTGAGGTACAGATGGCCCTTCTTTTCACTACATCCGTATCTTTGGGGTAAATACCAAGCAGTGCAATTGCAGGGTCTTAGGGAAGCTCTATTCTTAATTTCTTCAGGAATCTCCACACTGTTCTCCAAAGTGGCTGCACTAAATTGCATTCCCACCAAAAGTGTAAGAGGGTTCCCCTTTCTCCACATCCTCTCCAACACACGTTGTTTCCTGTCTTGCTAATTTTGGCCATTCTAACTGGTGTAAGTTGGTATCTCAATGTAGTTTTACTTTGAATCTCCCTGATGGCTAGTGGTGATGAAGATTTTTTCATGTGTCTGATAGCCATTTGTATGTCTTCATTGGAGAAGGGTCTGTTCATATCTTCTGTCCATTTTTTGATAGGATTATCTGTTTTGTGTGTGTTGAGTTTGAGAAGTTCTTTATAGATCCTGGATATCAACCTTTTGTCTGTACTGTCATTTGCAAATATCTTCTCCCATTCCGTGGGTTGCCTCTTTGTTTTTTTCAATGTTTCCTTTGCTGTGCAGAAGCTTTTGATCTTGATGAAGTCCCAAAAGTTCATTTTGGCTTTTGTTTCCTTGGACTTTGGAGACCTATCTTGAAAGAAGTTGCTGTGGCTGATATCGAAGAGGTTACTGCCTATGTTCTCCTCTAGGATTCTGATAGATTCCTGTCTCACGTTGAGGTCTTTTATCCATTTCCAGTTTATCTTTGTATACACTGTAAGAGGATGGTCGAGTTTCATTCTTCTACATATCGCTTTCCAGTTTTCCCAGCACCATTTATTGAAGAGACTGTCTTTTTTTCATTGAATATTTTTTCCTGTTTTCTCGAAGATTATTTGACCATAGAGTTGAGGGTCCATATCTGGGCTCTCCACTCTGTTTCACTGGTCTATGTGTCTGTTTTTATGCCAGTACCACACTGTCTTGGTGATCACAGCTTTGTAGTAAAGCTTGAAATCGGGTAATGTGATGCCGCCAGTTTTGTTTTTGTTTTTCAACATTTCCTTAGCAATTCGGGGTCTCTTCTGATTCCATACAAATTTTAGGATTCTTTGCTCCAACTCTTTGAAAAATATCGGTGGAATTTTGATCAGAATGGCATTAAAAGTATAGATTGCTCTGGGCAGTATAGACATTTTAACAATGTTTATTCTTCCAATCCAAGAGCATGGAACAGTCTTCCAACTTTTTGTGTCTTCTTCAATTTCTTTCATGAGTGTTCTCTAGTTCCTCAAGTACAGGTCTTTTACCTCTTTAGCTAGGTTTATTCCCAGGTATCTTATGGTTCTTGGTGCTATAATAAATGGAATCGATTCTCTAATTTCACTTTCTGTATTTTCATTGTTAGTGTATAAGAAAGCCACTGATTTCTGTACATGGACTTTGTATCCTGCCACGTTACTGAATTTCTGTATGAGTTCTAGTAGTTTGGGGGTGGAGTCTTTTGGGTTTTCCATATAAAGAATCATGTCATCTGTGAAGAGAGAGAGTTTGACTTCTTCCTTGCCAAGTTGGATACCTTTCATTTCTCTTTGTTGTCTATTGCTGTTGCTAGGAATTCTAATACTATGTTGAACAAGAGTGGTGAGAGTGGGCATCCTTGTCGTGTTCCGGATCTCAATGGGAAGGCTGCAAGCTTTTTCCCATTGAGGATGATATTTGCTGTGGGTCTTTCATAGATAGATTTTATGAAGTTCAGGAATGTTCCCTCTATCCCTATACTTGAAGCGTTTGAATCAGGAACGGATGCTGGATTTTGTCAAATGCTTTTTCTGCATCAATTGAGAGGACCATGGTGTTCTTCTCTCTTCTCTTATTGATTTGTTCTATCACATTGATTGATTTGCGAATGTTGAACCAAACTTGCAACCCAGGAATGAATTCCACCTGGTCATGGTGGATAATCTTTTTAATGTGCTGCTGGATCCTGTTTGCTAGGATCTTGTTGAGAATCTTTGTATCCATATTTATCAGTGATTTTGGTCTGAAATTCCCCTTTTTGTTAGGGTCATTGCCTGGTTTGGGGATCAGGGTAATGCTGGCTTCATAAAAAGCATCTGGAAGTTTCCCTTCTGCTTCAATTTTCTGGACAGTTTCAGGAGAATTGGTGTGATTTCTTCTTTGAAAGTTTGGTAGAATTCCCCAGGGAATCCGTCAGGTCCTGGGCTCTTGTTTTTTGGGAGGTTTTTGATCACTGCCTCAATCTCGTTACTAGATATCAGTCTATTCAGGTTGCCAATTTCTTCCTGGTTCAATTTTGGGAGTTTGTAGCTTTCCAGGAATGCATCCATTTCATCTAGGTTGCTTAGCTTATTGGCATATAACTGTTGGTAATAATTTCTGATGATTGTTTCTATTTCCTTGGTGTTAGTTGTGATCTCTCCCTTTTCATTCCTAATTGTATTAATTTGGGCTTTCTCTCTTTTCTTTTGGATTAGTGTGGCCAATGGTTTATCGATCTTATTGATTCTTTCAAAAAACCAGCTTCTAGTTTCATTGATACGTTCTACTGTATCTCTCGTTTCTACCTCATTGATCTCTGCTCTAATCTTCATTATTTCCCTTCTTTCATGTTGAGTTGGTTTGATTTGTTGTTGATTCTCCAGTTCTTTAAGGTGTAGAGATAGCTGGTGTATTCTGGATTTTTCAATGTTTTTGCGGGAAGCTTGGATGGCTATGTATTTCCCCTTTAGAACCGCGTTTGCTGTATCCCATAGGTTTTGGACCGAAGTGTCTTCATTCTCTTTGGTTTCCATGAATTGTTTAAGTTCATCTTTGATCTCCTGGTTGATCCAGGCATTCTTTTTTTTTTTAAAGATCTTATTTATTTATTTGACAGAGAGAGAGATCACAAGTAGGCAGAGAGACTGGCAGAGAGAGAGAGAGAGAGAGAGAGAGAAGCAGGCTCCCTGCTGAGCAGAGAGCCCAATGTGGGACTCGATCCCAGCACCCCGAGATCATGACCCATGCCGAAGGCAGCAGCTTAACCCACTGAACCATCCAGGTGCCCCGATCCAGGCATTCTTAAGCAAGGTGGTCTTTAGCTTCCAGGTGTTTGAGTTCCTTCTGAACTTTTCCTTGTGATTGAGTTCCAGTTTCAAAGCATTGTGATCTGAGAATATGCAGGGAATAATATCAGTCTTTTGGTATCGGTTGAGTCTTGCTTTGTTACCCAGTATGTGGTCAATTCTGGAGAAGGTTCCATGTGCACTTGAGAAGAATGAGTATTCTGTCCTGATGGAGAATTTAAAGAAACAATCATAAGAATATTTCCTGGGCTGAGAAAAGGCTGGAAGACTTCAGGGAGGCCCTTATGACAGATAAAAGAGTTTAAAAAAAGAAAAGGCAGTCAGAAATGAACAATGCAAACACTGAGATTAGAACAAGTGTGATGCTGAACAGCAGGCTGGAATAAGCAGAGGAATGAATAAGTGGTGTAGAAGACAAAATAATGGAAAATAATGAGGTTGAACAAGAAAGAAAAAGAAGAATTGTGAAACATGAGAACAGATTAAGGGAATTCAGCAATTCCATCTAGCATAAAAATTCATATTATATGAGTCCAGAAGAAGAGAGAAAGGGGAGTAGAAAATTTATTTGAAGAAATAATAGATGAAATATCCCCAATCTGAGGAAGGAAACAGACAACCAGATCCAGGAGGCATAGAACACTCCCATATAAAAAAAGGGGTGGGGGGGGCGGACAAACACCAAAATGTATCATAATTAGATTTACAAAGCATAGTGATACGGAAAATTTTTTTTAAAACAGTATGAAAAAAGAAGTCTTAACTTGCGTGAAGATCCATAAGATTAGCTGCAAATTTCATAACTGTGATTGGCAAGCCAGAAGAAAATGACATGATATTCAAAGTACTGAATTGGAAAAATCTCCACTCAAAGTACTCTATTCAGCAAGACTACCATTCAGAATAGGAGAGATAAAAGCTTTCCCAGAGAAACAAAAACTGAAAGAGTTTGTGACTGCTAAACCTGGCCTGAAAGAAATATTAAAGGGTACTATTTGAGTGGAAAGACCAAAAGTGACAAAGACAAGAAAGTGTCAGAGAAAATCTCCAGAAACAAGTAATAATAATGTTTTACTTGATAAAACAGGTAATAAAATGGCACTAAATACAGTATCTATGAATAATTGCTTGAATATAAATGGAATGAATGCTCCAAGCGAAGACATAGGGTGTCAAAATGGATAAAACAACAAAACCTATCCATACATGGCCTAAAGAAATTCATTTTAGACTAACGTCACCTGCAGGCTGAAAGTCAGGGGATGGAGAAACATTTATCATGAAAATGGACACTAAAAGACAGCCAGAGAAGCATACTTACTTCAGAAAAAATACACATTAAACCAAAGAATGTAAAAAATGAGATGAGAAAGGGCACTGTATAATAAAAAAGGAGGGGGGACTACCAAATAAGATCTAAATATTTATGCCCCTAACTTGGGGGCACTCAAATATATAAAAATACTAACAACAAAAATAAGGAACTCATTGATGGAAATCAATAATACAGTTTTGTATTACAATAGGGGACTGAAATATCACACTTACATCAATGGATAGATCATCAAAACAAAACTTCAAAAGAAAACAATGGTTTTGAATAACACAGTGGACAGGATTAACTTAACACATATATTCAGAAAATTCCATCCTAAAACAGCAGAATATACACTATTTTTCAAGTGCGCATGAGACATTCTCCAGAACAGATCACACAGTGGTTTACAAATCAGTCCTCAATAAGTACTAAAAGATTGAGATCACACCGTGCATATTTTCAGACCACAACTACAAGAAACTCAAAGTCAACCCCAAGAATTGGGAAGAGCACAAATGCATGGTGGCTAAAAGGGTGCCTGGATGGTTAAGTCAGCTAAGCATCTGCCTTTGGCTCAGATCCCCAGGGCTCCATGACTGAGACTCACCTCAGGCTCTCTGCTCAGTAGGGGACCTGATTCTCCCTCTCCCTCTGTCTGCAGTTGCCTCTAGTTGTGCATGCTCTCTCTATATATCAAATAAATACATAAAATCTATTAAAAAGATAATGGTGGTTAGTACACAAAGATAAACTCGAAATGGATAAAAGACCTCAACATGATACAGGAATCCATCAGAATCCTAGAGGAGAACATAGGCAGTAACCTCTTTGATATCAGCCACAGCAACTTCTTTCAAGATAGGTCTCCAAAGGCCAAGGAAACAAAAGTGAAAATGAACTTTTGGGACTTCATGAAGATCAAAGGCTTCTGCACAGCAAAGGAAACAGTCAACAAAACAAAGAGGCAACCCACGGAATGGGAGAAGATATTTGCAAATGACAGTACATACAAAAGGTTGATATCCAGGATCTATAAAGAACTTCTCAAACTCAACACACACAAAACAGATAATCCTATCAAAAAATGGGCAGAAGATATGAACAGACACTTCTCCAATGAAGACATACAAATGGCTATCAGACACATGAAAAAATGCTCATCATCACTAGCCATCAGAGAGTTTGAAATTAAAAGCACATTGAGCTACCACCTTACACCAGTTAGAATGGCCAAATTTAGCAAGACAGGAAACAACGTGTGTTGGAGAGGATGTGGAGAAAGGGGAACCCTCTTCCACTGTTGGGGGGAATGCAAGTTGGTGCAGCCACTTTGGAGAACAGTGTGGAGATTCCTCAAGAATTTGGAAGGGGAGATGAACCATGAGAGACTATGGACTCTGAAAAACAAACTGAGAGTTTTGAAGTGTGGGAGGTGGGAGGTTGGGGAAGCAGGTGGTGGGTAATAGAGAGAGCACGTATTGCATGGAGCACTGGGTGTGGTGCAAAAACGATGAATACTGTTACGTTGAAAATAAACAAATTAAAAAAATAATGGTGGTTAAAAAGCATGCAACAAAACAATGAACGGGTCAACCAGGAAATCAAAAAGGAAATTAAAAAATACATGGAGGTTGCCTGGGTGGCTCAATGGGTTAAGCCACTGCCTTTGGCTCAGGTCATGATCTCGGGGTCCTAGGATCGAGTCCCGCATCAGGCTCTCTGCTCAGCAGGGAGCCTACTTCCCTCTCTCTCTCTCTGCCTGCCTCTCTATCTACTTGTGATCTCTCTCTGTCAAATAAATAAATAAAATATTTTTTAAAAAATACATGGAAACATGTGAAAATGAAAACACGATGGTCCAAAACCTTTGGGATGTGGCAAAAGAGGGAATAAGAGGGAAGTATATAGTAATACAGACCTACTCTAGGAGGCAAGAAAAATCTAAAAAAAAAAAATCTAACACCTAAAGGAGTGAGAAAAAGAAAAATTAATAAAGTTGAAATTCAGAGAAGGTAATAATTAATTATTAGAGCAGAAAAAAATGACATAGAAACTAAAAACAAACAAACAAACAAAAAACAGTAGAACACATCAGTAAAACCAGGAATTAATCCTTTAAAATAAATAATAATACTGATTAACACTTAGCCACATGTATAAAAAAGAGAAAAGACTCAAATAAATAAAATCACAAATAAGAGAGTTTAAATAACAACCATAATCACAGAAATACAAACACTTATGAGAGAATATTCTGATAAACTATATGCCAACAAATTGAACAACCTGGAAGAAACAGATAAATGCCTAGAAACATATACACTACCAAAGCTGAAACAGGAAGAAATAGAAAACTTGAACAGACTAATAACCAGAAAAGACATAGTATCAGTAATTAAAAAACAAACAAACAAAACACCTCGAACAAACAAAAGTCCAGGACCAGATGTTTCACAGGCTAATTTTACCAAATATTTAAAGACAGTTAATACCTATTTTTCTCAAACTATTCCAAAAAATAGAAAAGGGAGGAGAACATCTAATTTCATTTTAAGAGACTAGCATACTCTGATACCAAAACCAGAAAAATTCTCCAGTAAAAAAAGACAAATATGACCTATATCCCTGAAGAACATGAATGCAAAAGTTCTCAAAGAAATACGAGCAAAACAAATCCAAAAGTACAGCAAAATATCATTCACCACGATCAAGTGGGATTTATTCCTGAACTACAAGTGTGGGTCAATATTCACAAATCAATCAACTTGATACACCACATTAATAATAAAATAAAAGATACACAACATGATCATTTTTTTTCTTTTTTTTAATTTAATTTTATTTTTTCAGTGTTCCAAGATTCGTTTTTATGCACCACATCCAGTGCTCCGTACAATATGTGCCCTCCTTAAATACCCACCACCAGGCTTACCTATCCCCCCACTCCCCTCCCCTCCAAAATCCTCAGTTTATTTCTTAGAGTCCACAGTCTCTCATGCTTTGTCTCCCCCTCTGATTTCCCCCAACTCACTTCTCCTTTCCATCTTCTAGTGTCCTCCATGTTATTCCTTACGCTCCACAAGTAAGTGAAACCATGTGATAATTGACTCTCTCTGCTTGACTTATTTCACTCAGCATAATCTCTTCCAGTCTCGTCCATTTTGATACAAAAGTTGGATATTCATCCTTTCTAACGGAGGCGTAATATTCCATTGTATATATGGACCATATCTTCTTTTTTATTTATTTATTTATTTATTTATTTATTTATTTATTTTATTTGTTTATTTACAGCATAACAGTGTTCATTCTTTTGGCATCACACCCAGTGCTCCATGCAGTACGTGCCCTCCCTATGACCCACCACCTGGTTTCTCAACCTCCCCCCCCCGCCCCTTCAAAACCCTCTGGTTGTTTTTCAGAGTCCATAGTCTCTCATGGTTCATCTCCCCTTCCAGTTTCCCTCAACTCCCTCTCCTCTCCTTCTCCCCATGTCCTCCATGTTATTTGTTATGCTCCACAAATAAGTGAGACCATATGATACTTGACTCTCTCTGCTTGACTTATTTAGCTCAGCATAATCTTTTCCAGTCCCGTCCATGTTGCTACAAAATTTGGGTATTCATCCTTTCTGATGGAGGCGTAATACTCCATTGTGGCACCACATGATCATTGAAATAGATGTAAAGAAAACATTCGACAAAGTGCAGCATCCACGCATGATAAAAACCCTCAACAAAGTAGATTTAGAGAGAATGCACCTCAGCATAATAAAGGCCATACATGAAAAACACTCAGCTCATATCCTCCTCTATGGGGAAAAACTGAGACCTTTTTCCATAATCAAGAACAAGACATGAATATGCACTCTCACCACTATTATTTAACATACTCCTGAAAGTCCTAACCTCAGAAATCAGAAAACAAAAAGAAATAAAAGGCATCCAAATCAGCAGGGAAGAACTCAAAGCACACTATTTGCAGACTTGATACTCAGTATAGAAAATCCAAAAGACTCCACTAAAAAAATTGCTAGAGGGGTGTTTGGGTGGCTCAGTGGGTTAAGCCCCTGTCTTCAGCTCAGGACATGAAATCAGTGTCCTGGGGTCAAGGCCTGCATCAGGCTCTCTGCTCAGCAGGGAGCCTACTTCCCCCTCTCTCTCTCTGCCTGCTGCTCTGCCCACTTGTGATCTCTCTCTCTGTCAAATAAATAAATAAAATCTTTAAAAAAAAAGAAAAAGAAATTGCTAGAACCAATATATGAACTCAGTACATCAAAAGGATACAAAATCAATGTAAAGAAATCTGTTGTATTTCTATACACCAATAATGAAGCAGCAAAAAAGGAAATCAAGGATTCAATTCCATTCACAACTGCGCCAAAAAAAAAAAAATTACCTAGGAATAAACCTAACCAAAGAGGTAAAATATCTGTACTCCAAAAACTATAGAATACTGATGAAAGAAACTGAAGATGACACAAAGAAATTTAAAGATATTCCATGATCATGGATTGGAAGAACATATGTGGCTAAAATACCTAGCCTAACAAAAGCATTCTACATATTTAATGCAGTCCCTATCAAAATACCAACAATATTTTAACAAAGCTACAACAAGCAATCTTAATGTTTGCATGAAACCACAAAAGACCCCAAATAACCAAAGCAATCTTCAAAAAGAAAAGAAAAGCTGGAAGCATCACGATTCTGGACTTGGAGTTATATTACAAAGCTGCAGTGATCAAGATAGTCTGGTACTGGCACAGAAAGTATTCACATAAATTAACGGCATAGAATAGAAAACCCAGAAATGAACCCATAACTATATGGGCAACTAGTCTTCAACAAGCCAGGAAAGAATATCCAATGAAAAAAGTTTCTTCGACAAATGGTGTTGAGAAAACTAAAACATGCAAAACAATGCAACATGTAAAACAATGAAAATTGACCACATTCTTAAACCATACACAAAAATAAATTCAAAATGAATGAAAGATCTAAATATGAGATAGTAATCCATCAAAATCCTAGAGGAGAAGAACACAGGCAGAAATCTATTTAACCTTGCCTACAACAACTTACTAGACACATCTCCAGAGGCAAGGCACACAAAAGCATAAATTAACTATTGGGACTTCTTCAAGATAAGCAGCTCTGCACAGCAAAGGAAACAATCAACAAAACTAAGAGGCAATCTATGGAATGGGAGAAGGTATTTGCCAATGACATATTTGATAGAAGCTATTAGCCAAAATATATAAACAACTTGTCAAATACAACACCCCCCACAAAAGTATAATCCTGTTAAAAGGGGGCAGAAGATATAAATAGATATTTTTCTGAAGAAAAGATAGAGATGGCTTACAGACACATGAAAAGATGTTCAACACCATTCATCATTAGGGAAATACAAATCAAATCTATAATGAGATATCACCTCACACCTGTCAGGATGGCTAAAATCAACAACAGAAGAAACAACAGGTGTTAGTGAAGATACGAAGAAAAGGGAAACTTCTTGCACTGTTGGAGGGAACACAAATTGATGCAGCACTGTGGAGAAGAGTATGGAGTTTCCTCAAGAAGCTAAAAATAAAAATACCCTACAATCCAGCAACTACTGTACTAGGTATTTACACAAAAAAGACAAAAATACTAATCTGAAGGGATATATGCACCCCAATATTTATAGCAGTCTTATCTGTAATAGCCATATTATGGAAACAGCCCAAGTGAGAGACAAATGGATAAAGGAGATGTGAGATATATATATCACATGGTATATATATCACATAATGTCATATATATATACTCAGCCATAAAAAATGAAATCTTGATATTTGGATCAACATGGACAGAGCTAAAAAGTATTATGCTAAGCAAATTAATTCTGTCAGAGAGAGAAAAACACCATATGATTTTAGTCATATGTGTAATTTAAATCAAAACAAATAATCATAGGAGAAAAAAAAGAGGCAAACCACAGAAGTTATAGTTATAGTTCTTTAACTATAGAGAACAAACTGGTGGTTACCAGAGGATAGCAGGGTTGGGGGATGGGTTAAATAGATGGTGGGGATTAAGATGTGCACCTGCAATGATCATGGGTTGTTATATGTAAGTGTCGAATCTGTAAATTGTACATCTGAAATTAATATTACACTGTATGTTAACTAGACATAGGTAAACAAAATGATGTCTTAGTTTACAATTGTTACAGAAAAGTGACATTTAAAGTTCTAAATAATTAAGTGAATTGGCTAAGTTGTTATGATTTCTCAAGTAATGAATATAAGTATAATAATTTAATTTATATGAACACATTTTTTTTTTCCTTTTCTAACACTGAATGCCGTAATTTTAGCCTGTATGACCATGAAACTAGTACCAGGGACAGAAGGGAAGAAGGCTACAGGGTAAGAGAACATTAGGCTCAACCCCATCCCATGAATACAACTTGATAACTAATAAATCATCCTAAATATCACAGAAATTGACCTGAAGTATAGCAGAACTGCTGATTCCAGTCAGCAAACCGGGAGAAGAATTAGGCACAAACAAGTCAGCTTAAAGAAAAAGGGAGCAGGGGACAATAGTCAAAAAGACTGCTGCACCAAGCAACTCCTCAGTCTCACTTTTATTAGATAGAAACAATAGCCAACAGAGGAACTGATGAAGTTCAAACATTAGTCACAAGTCTTGTGGACAAACAAGAAGGAGGGTAAGGTTTATAGTTAACCAAGGACATTCAAAGGACTCATCTAACTAACAAAGGGCGCTTTTTGGAAGAGAAAGGAGAGACAATGGAAAAGGGAAGCAGGCTGAGTTCCACTCTGAGTGGGCTGGGCATTCAAAGCTGCTTGGCCTCTGTGAACTGGGCGCATTCCATCCTGAGTGAGCTGAGCATCCCCAGTTGCTCAGCTTCATGGTCTTATATATCATCCTTTCCTCCAAAGACCTGTGGCCAGTATGTGTTTTTCTTAACACCATATCTAAATGTGCTTGGTAACTAGTAAAGTCATCCAGGGGTTATAGTTTAAATAATACATTGTTCTGAGGGGTAGTTGCACAAAACAAATGTCACAAATAAACATAAAGATGAGGTCACATCAAAGAAGGTAGGAAGTTCAGAGATATGGTTTGGGAGAGAAATGGATCATGTCCCGTGCAATGTGGAGAATGTCACAGTCATGGAGAATGAGAGAGACAGTTTAGTACACACAAGAGAGCATGGAGAAATGAATTCCACAGCAATTAGCTTAGACAGCTAGAGGGGAAATTACATGAGTTCTGGCAACCAGGAAACCTTAAATCCTGGAATTATAAAGGCAGTGGCCTTGGCTTGGAGAGAACCTGGAATCACTGGGCTGCTCTTGAAGAGAAGGCAGAGTGCAAATCACTCAGACACATAAGATGGAAACAGTGATCTGAGGAGCACCTGGGGCCCACAGCAGGGAAGTTATTTGCTCATCTCAGAGCATGTTCCAGTGAGGCAATTTACATGGAAAGAACCCTCCAGGAAAAAAAGAAACTGGCAGGCCCCATTGTCCTCCTTTTCTCTTTGCATAAATACAAAGTGACCTGTGGGAAATAGCACAGGGCCCATACTCATACCTAACTTGTTTAGACTAAGTCCCAGCCCCACACAGTCCAGTAGAGCTTCCATTCTCAGTTATGCTTGCATCCATCCCAGCACAGTGTGCACCCTCTCCCAAAAGAACAACCCA